>NC_069499.1:941189347-941299347 GCF_027579735.1 Bombina bombina
GGATGATTGCAGTCCGCCACTTAAAAGGTGGAGGACGAGTTAAGGAGCAGCGGTCTTAAGACCGCTGCTCCTCAACTCCTGTTTCCGGTGAGCTGAAAGGTTCGCGCAGAATAAGGAGCATCCGCTGCTTGGTAAATATACCCCTAAATCTCTTTTGACAGCCCCCACTTATCACATTTAGCTATTTATTATCTATTGACTTGCATTTTAGTCCTTTAGTGCAGTGTCGTGCACAATGTTATCTATATGGCCCACATGAATTAGCAGTGTCTTGTTGTGAAAAGCAAATAAAAAAGGATGTGATAGGGGTGGAGCTGGCAGCAGCCACAATGGCAGCATAACTCCGGAGCTCCGTTGTGAGGGTCTCTAAAACAGCCATCCTGGGGCTCAAAAAAGCAGGGAAATAATAGTACTGGGCACCATCTTGCCATCCAGCAATACAGATCGTTGTGTACTCATCTGCATCCAGTGTAGTACCTGGTGTACTCTTACCACAGCGGACTCTGTGGGGAAAACTGTACCACTACGCAAGGGAGACAGCAGGGACCGGGAGACATCCACAGCTAACAGCCTTGCCCACTGTGAGTTGAAAACGGATTAGTGCACAGGACACTCCTTGGGCCTGCTGAGGTGAGCAACCAGACATTATACCATACTGCTCCCTCAAACCTCCAACAAGGTATTATTAAATATAAAATATAAAAAAGGGACATTGTTGGCTGTTTGGCCTCATAATACAATAGGGCCTTTAATAACGCCAGAGAAAACAGCAACTATATAACAGGCCTCTACACCCTTAGCAAGTGTGGCATATCAACCTTAACAACTAACGTCCTAATCTCTATGTAACCTAACACAACAAAAGACACTACAATTACCCTGCACAATATCCCTGGAGGCCTTAAAGGGACATTAAACCCCCAAAAAATCTTTCAGAATTCAGACAGAGAATACAATTTTAAACAGCATTCCAATTTACTTCTATTATCTATTTTGCTTCATTCTTTAGATAGCCTTTGTTAAAGAAATAGCAATGTACACGGGAAAGCCAATCACATGAGGCATCTATGTGCAGCCACCAATAAGAAGCTACTGAGTCTATCTAGATATGATTTTCAGGAAAGAATATCAAGAGAAGGAAGCAAATGAGATAATAGAAGTTAAATAGAAAGTTGTTTAAAATGGCATTCTCTATCTGAATCATGAAAAAAAAACATTTGAGTTTAATGTCCCTTTAATAAGAAAAAACTATTAATCCAGTTCATAGATATTTTTAGCAGGAAGATAAATTCACAAGTTAATTTTCACAAGACTGCAAGTTTTATCTCACCAGCTATCCTATACCTGTTCTAAGCCATTATCATTAGCACTGCTTCATAATGGCGGCAAGAAAATCCTCAAAATCAATCAGAGAGACCATCAAAGTAATTGATAGCTAAAGCACATTCCATGCCCTCTTACTTCATAGCTGCTGAACATTCCCCAACTTCTAGCGACCCCACTAGCAAGAATAAACCATCCTCTAATTCTCAAACCCAGGACTCCATAACAGCTTCTCCTACTATTGAGAATACTCAAATACCTCCTTCTATGCTCTCTCATTTTGCCTCAAAACAATACATTTCTGATATTTTCAGAACATGCTTGAGGGAGGAATTGACAGAATTAAAACAAGATCTACATGCCCTGGGATCCAGGGTGGAAATGTTTGAAGCAGTCAACGAGGAAATTCATGAAGAAATTCTGTGAATTGACAAAAAATCCACAACACAACAGGAAACAATTGACACCTTCATGGATAAGATCGACGATTTAGAGAATAGAAGCAGAAGAAAAAATCTTTGACTCAGAGGTATCCCTGAATCCATACTACCAAGGGATTTTCCTGAGTATCTACAAGCTTTATTTAACACTCTAAAAGAATCATCATGTACCGAAAATATTCTTTGGGTCAGGGCACACCGCGCTCTTCACCCCAAACCTCCTGAATCAGCCCCACCCAGGGATATTATCATCAGATTTAAAATTTTCTTGAAAAAAGAGATGCTGCTCAATCAATCCAGGCGCCAACAACCTGTAAGATTTAGAGGCAACATTATACAATTCTTCCAAGACCTCTCTACAAAAACTTTACAACCTAGAAAAGAGTATGCCCCTCTAACAACAATACTGTATATTAAAATTGGGACTTCCCGTCCAATTGCTGGTCATCCAAGACAACAGAAGATTAATCTGTTAAACTCCAGAAGACATTACATTCTTCAGCAGAGACCTTGGAATAGATGCACCTCCAGAAACTACCTCTTTATCGCACACCAAGCAACCTCCAAGAGATTAAATCCTAAACTTTCAACATGGCAAACTAAAATGCTACGTAATAACAATCTTCACAATCATCTTGCAGAAAAGATAAAAGGCTATCCTCACTACACTCAGCCCATTTCTCTACCTCTGAAGACGGTTGACCTCAACATTCAACTGACATCTCTACTCTACGAAATCATTAAAGCAAAAGATGATCATCTGATTTGATCTATATCCCTATGGATGTATAGGGGGAACTCCTTGCACTAAGGACATCTGAAAATGTAAGAATTCCACTTACTGAGGTAATATACAACCTTTATATATTTTTTGTTTATATAAAAAAATTAGATGTTATATCATCCTACAATAAAAGCCTAATTTACATACATCTTTAAGATACCCCAGGACATTGTCATACCTGTTTCGCTGCTTAAGATCAGCGGAACAGGAAGAGAAACTTTAAAGTGACAGTGAAAGAGACTCTCATTTTCTTTTCTTTACCCCCCGAAAAAGACTTCTCTATTTATGTCTAGACCTAGACTTAGAGATTTGTTCATAGTTATTTATATTATAATGTTTCAAAAGGTTTGGAGTTTATTGTTTATATTGTATTTCTGGTACTGTATCATGGCGCTAGGCAGCAATACACATATATCACTTACATCCCAATATACTAATGTTGAGCCCTAAAATCTTCCTCATTTCCATTACCACTCAAAATGTTAAAGGATTCAAATCCCCAAGTAAACGATCCAAAGCCCTTAATGATTTATATAGGAGAGGAGCTATATTCTTCTTTTACAGGAAACCCACTTTAAGAGGTCACAAACACCCAAATAGTTTGGCAGATATTACACCCAGCATTTACACAGCACAGCCACTACTAAACATTGCGGAGTTAGTATATTAATTTGTGAGAATCTTCCCTTTCAACTGACACAACTGACTAAAGATTCTGAGGGTAGATTTTTGGGAATTATGGGTCTGGTATATGGCAGACCAATAACATTGATCAATGTTTATGCCCCAAATACTAAGCATATTATATTTTTTAAATCTTCCTTTTTTGGATATATCTAAAGGACCCACCTTCATAGGTGGAGATTTTAATTTTTTCATCCTACTCATACACATAGCAGACTAGATTATATTCTCACTGACCAAGCAGGCCTAGCAATGATACTCAAATCAAATATTACTCCCACCTGATGGTCAGACCACTCTGCAGTCACTACATTAATCAATTGGCCCAATACTCCCTCATGCCCATACCAATGGCGTCTCGACAAAACCCCTTTACTGAGTCAACCATTCATTGAACACCTAAATAACTCACTGATGGAATACTTTAATATAAACACAAATTCAGTAGCAAAACCCATTTATTTTATGGAAGGCATACAAATGTACACTTAGAGGCGAATTCATTAAATACAAGGCCCAACTTCAGAAAAACACAAGACAGACTTGTAATACCCTGACCACTACATTAGCTCAGCTAGAATACTCACATAAACATGACCCCAACAATAATACTATCCTAACCGAGATTTGCGAAACACGAGAACAATTAAATACGTACCTGGCTATAGAGTTCCAAAAAACCTCCTTAAAAATTAAACAGAAATTCTTCCATGAGGGAAATAAAGCAGACGAGATGTTAGCTAGAACCTTAAAACAAACCACATTAAAGTCATTTATCCATGAACTCAAAACAGAACAAAACACCTACGTTAAAACTACACCGGAAATACTCAATCAATTTCCCCAATATTATTTAAGCCTCTATAACATTCCACTCAAGTCTAATCCCCTAAATGATGAAAACAAAATGACACTATCTAAATACTTAGATACTTGTGAACTACCCTCACTCATTCACAAATTGAATCTTTAGAATCCCCCATATCGATATTCAAGATAACAGCAGCTATTAAGGATTTGAAAAATGAAAAAAGTCCAGGTCCGGATGGATTCTCCACCAAATATTATCAAACTTTTGCCCCAATACTCATCCCACACTTACTCAACTTATTTAATAGTGTCTCTCCTTCCAACCCATTCCCTCCTTCAATGTTAGAGGCACATGTTGTAGTTTTACCCAAGCCTGGTAAAACCCCAGACTCACCCCCAAATTTTCGCCCAATTTCATTCTTAAATGTTGATACTAAATTATTTGCTAAAATATTGTCAACACTCTTAAATAAAATCCTCCACACCTAATTCATCCTAACCAAGCAGAAAGGCACATGATAGTACCTTAAAGATTATCAACTTAATGGAATATGTAACCAAAACCAAGACCAGGGATAGGCAAGGTGTCCGTGACTAGCCCTTGCAGTGCCCGGCACAACCTTAGTATATCTTTTCTTTCCGATAAACAATAGGAATAAAAAAAATATGTAGTGTGAATAAAGTTAGTGGCTTGTCAAGAGACTGAGTGAAATAATGGATGTGTATCTGCATCTGTATAATAACACCCAGCTCTATACAAAGACACAGTAGTGACACAGGCACATTCATATAGCCACTGCCAGGCAAGGACTGGTTATAGGGTCAGTGGTATCTGTATCAGTATAACACCCTGCACTATATAGTGACACAGTAGTGACACTGGCACATGGGTATAGCCAGAGGAGGGCTGGTTATAGGATCAGTGGTTTCTGCATCAGTATAATAACACCCAGCACTATATAATGACACAGTAATGACACTGGCTCATGGGTATAGCCAGAGGAGGGCTGGTTATAGGATCAGTGGTTTCTGCATCAGTATAATAACACCCAGCACTATGTAATGACACAGTGGTGACACTGGCACATGGGTATAGCTAGAGGAGGGCTGGTTATAGGATCAGTTGTATCTGCATAAGTATAATATCAACAAGCACTATATAATGACACAGTAGTGACACTGGCACATGGGTATAGCCAGAGGAGGGCTGGTTATAGTATCAGTGGTATCTGCATCAGTATAATAACAGACAGCGCTATATAATGACACAGTAGTGACACTGGCTCCTGGGTATAGCCAGAGGAGGGCTGGTTATAGGATCAGTGGTATCTGCATCAGTATAATAACACCCAGTGCTATAGAATGACACACTAGTGACACTGGCTCAATGGTACAGAGAGAGGAGGGCTGGTTATAGCATTAGTGGTATCTTCATCAGTATAATAACAGCAAGCGCTATATAATGACACAATAGTGACACTGGCTCATGGGTATAGCCAGAGGAGAGCTGGTTATAGGATCAGTGGTATCTGTATCAGTATAATAACACCCAGCACTATATAATGACACAGTAGTGACACTGGCTCATGGGAATAGCCAGAGGAGGGCTGGTTATAAGATTAGTGGTATCTGCATCAGTATAATAACACCCAACACTATATAATGACACAGTAGTGACACTGGCTCATGGGTATAGCCAGATGAGGGCTGGTTATAGGATCAGTGGTTTCTGCATTAGTATAATAACACCCAGCACTATATAATGACACAGTAGTGACACTGATACATGTGTATAGCCAGACAAGGGCTGGTTATAGGGTCAGTGTTATCTGCATCAGTATAATAACACCCAACACTATATAATGACACAGTAGTGACACTGGCTCATGGGAATAGCCAGAGGAGGGCTGGTTATAGGATTAGTGGTATCTGCATCAGTATAATAACACACAACACTATATAATGAAACAGTAGTGACACTGGCTCATGGGTATAGCCAGATGAGGGCTGGTTATAGGATCAGTGGTTTCTGCATCAGTATAATAACACCCAGCACTATATAATGACACAGTAGTGACACTGACACATGTGTATAGCCAGACAAGGGCTGGTTATAGGGTCATTGTTATCTGCATCAGTATAATAACACCCAACACTATATAATGAAACAGTAGTGACACTGGCTCATGGGTATAGCCAGATGAGGGCTGGTTATAGGATCAGTGGTTTCTGCATCAGTATAATAACACCCAGCACTATATAATGACACAGTAGTGACACTGACACATGTGTATAGCCAGACAAGGGCTGGTTATAGGGTCATTGTTATCTGCATCAGTATAATAACACCCAATACTATATAATGAAACAGTAGTGACACTGGCACATGGGTATAGCCAGAGGAGGGCTGGTTATAGGACCAGTGGTATCTGCATCAGTATAATAACACCCAGCACTATATAATGACACAGT
Organism: Bombina bombina; assembly: GCF_027579735.1. Classification (NCBI taxonomy): domain Eukaryota; kingdom Metazoa; phylum Chordata; class Amphibia; order Anura; family Bombinatoridae; genus Bombina; species Bombina bombina. Next base: position 941,195,861 of record NC_069499.1, read on the forward strand.
AGTGACACTGGCACATGGGTATAGCCAGAGGAGGGCTGGTTATAGGATTAGTGGTATCTGCATCAGTATAATAACACACAGCGCTATATAATGACACAGTAGTGACACTGGCTCATAGGTATAGCCAGAGGAGGGCTGGTTATAGGATCAGTGGTTTCTGCATCAGTATAATAACACCCAGCACTATGTAATGACACAGTGGTGACACTGGCACATGGGTATAGCTAGAGGAGGGCTGGTTATAGGATCAGTTGTATCTGCATAAGTATAATATCACCAAGCACTATATAATGACACAGTAGTGACACTGGCACATGGGTATAGCCAGAGGAGGGCTGGTTATAGGATCAGTGGTATCTGCATCAGTATAATAACAGACAGCGCTATATAATGACACAGTAGTGACACTGGCTCATGGGAATAGCCAGAGGAGGGCTGGTTATAAGATTAGTGGCATCTGCATCAGTATAATAACACCCAACACTATATAATGACACAGTAGTGACACTGGCTCATGGGTATAGCCAGATGATGGCTGGTTATAGGATCAGTGGTTTCTGCATTAATATAATAACACCCAGCACTATATAATGATACAGTAGTGACACTGATACATGTGTATAGCCAGACAAGGGCTGGTTATAGGGTCAGTGTTATCTGCATCAGTATAATAACACCCAACACTATATAATGACACAGTAGTGACACTGGCTCATGGGAATAGCCAGAGGAGGGCTGGTTATAGGATTAGTGGTATCTGCATCAGTATAATAACACACAACACTATATAATGACACAGTAGTGACACTGGCTCATAGGTATAGCCAGAGGAGGGCTGGTTATAGGATCAGTGGTATCTGCATCAGTATATTAACACCCAGCTCTATATAATGACACAGTAGTGACACTGGCACATGGGTATAGCCAGAGGAGGGCTGGTTATAGGATCAGGGGTTTCTGCATCAGTATAATAACACCCAACACTATATAATGACACAGTAGTGACACTGGCTCATGGGTATAGCCAGAGGAGGGCTGGTTATAGGATCAGTGGTTTCTGCATCAGTATAATAACACCCAGCACTATATAATGACACAATCGTGACACTGGCACATGGGTATAGCTAGAGGAGGGCTGGTTATAGGATCAGTGGTATCTGCATCAGTATAATATCACCCAGCACTATATAATGACACAGTAGTGACACTGGCACATGGGTATAGCCAGAGGAGGGCTGGTTATAGGATCAGTGGTATCTGCATCAGTAAAATAACACACAGCGCTATATAATGACACAGTAGTGACACTGGCTCATGGGTATAGCAAGAGGATGGCTAGTTATAGGATCAGTGGTATCTGCATCAGTATAATAACACCCAGCGCTATAGAATGACACAGTAGTGACACTGGCTGATTGGTACAGCCAGAGGAGGGCTGGTTATAGCATTAGTGGTATCTGCATCAGTATAATAACAGCAAGCGCTATATAATGACACAATAGTGACACTGGCTCATGGGTATAGCCAGAGGAGAGCTGGTTATAGGATCAGTGGTATCTGTATCAGTATAATAACACACAGCACTATATAATGACACAGTAGTGACACTGGCTCATGGGAATAGCCAGAGGAGGGCTGGTTATAGGATTAGTGGTATCTGCATCAGTATAATAACATCCAGCACTATATAATGACACAGTAGTGACACTGATACATGTGTATAGTCAGACAAGGGCTTGCTATAGGGTCAGTGCTATCTGCATCAGTATAATAACACCCAACATTATATAATGACACAGTAGTGACACTGGCAGATGGATATAGCCAGAGAAGGGCTGTTTATAGGATCAGTGGTATCTGCATCAGTATAATAACAGCAAGCGCTATATAATGACAAAATAGTGACACTGGCTCATGGGAATAGCCAGAGGAGAGCTGGTTATAGGATCAGTGGTATCTGAATCAGTATAATAACACCCAGCACTATATAATGACACAGTAGTGACACTGGCTCATGGGAATAGCCAGAGGAGGGCTGGTTATAAGGTCATTGTTATCTGCATCAGTATAATAACACCCAACACTATATAATGAAACAGTAGTGACACTGGCTCATGGGTATAGCCAGATGAGGGCTGGTTATAGGATCAGTGGTTTCTGCATCAGTATAATAACACCCAGCATTATATAATGACACAGTAGTGACACTGACACATGTGTATAGCCAGACAAGGGCTGGTTATAGGGTCATTGTTATCTGCATCAGTATAATAACACCCAATACTATATAATGAAACAGTAGTGACACTGGCACATGGGTATAGCCAGAGGAGGGCTGGTTATAGGATCAGGGGTATCTGCATCAGTATAATAACACCCAGCACTATATAAAGACAAAGTAGTGACACTGGCTCATGGGTATAGCCAGAGGAGGGTTGGTTATAGGACCAGTGGTATCTGCATCAGTATAATAACACCCAGCACTATATAATGACACAGTAGTGACACTGGCACATGGGTATAGCCAGAGGAGGGCTGGTTATAGGATTAGTGGTATCTGCATCAGTATAATAACACACAGCGCTATATAATGACACAGTAGTGACACTGGCTCATAGGTATAGCCAGAGGAGGGCTGGTTATAGGATCAGTGGTATCTGCATCAGTATATTAACACCCAGCGCTATATAATGACACAGTAGTGACACTGGCACATGGGTATAGCCAGAGGAGGGCTGGTTATAGGATCAGGGGTTTCTGCATCAGTATAATAACACCCAACACTATATAATGACACAGTAGTGACACTGGCTCATGGGTATAGCCAGAGGAGGGCTGGTTATAGGATCAGTGGTTTCTGCATCAGTATAATAACACCCAGCACTATATAATGACACAATAGTGACACTGGCACATGGGTATAGCTAGAGGAGGGCTGGTTATAGGATCAGTGGTATCTGCATCAGTATAATATCACCCAGCACTATATAATGACACAGTAGTGACACTGGCACATGGGTATAGCCAGAGGAGGGCTGGTTATAGGATCAGTGGTATCTGCATCAGTATAATAACACTCAGCGCTATATAATGACACAGTAGTGACACTGGCTCATGGGTATAGCAAGAGGATGGCTGGTTATAGGATCAGTGGTATCTGCATCAGTATAATAACACCCAGCGCTATAGAATGACACAGTAGTGACACTGGCTGATTGGTACAGCCAGAGGAGGGCTGGTTATAGCATTAGTGGTATCTGCATCAGTATAATAACAGCAAGCGCTATATAATGACACAATAGTGACACTGGCTCATGGGTATAGCCAGAGGAGAGCTGGTTATAGGATCAGTGGTATCTGTATCAGTATAATAACACACAGCACTATATAATGACACAGTAGTGACACTGGCTCATGGGAATAGCCAGAGGAGGGCTGGTTATAGGATTAGTGGTATCTGCATCAGTATAATAACATCCAGCACTATATAATGACACAGTAGTGACACTGATACATGTGTATAGCCAGACAAGGGCTTGCTATAGGGTCAGTGCTATCTGCATCAGTATAATAACACCCAACATTATATAATGACACAGTAGTGACACTGGCAGATGGATATAGCCAGAGAAGGGCTGTTTATAGGATCAGTGGTATCTGCATCAGTATAATAACAGCAAGCGCTATATAATGACAAAATAGTGACACTGGCTCATGGGAATAGCCAGAGGAGAGCTGGTTATAGGATCAGTGGTATCTGTATCAGTATAATAACACCCAGCACTATATAATGACACAGTAGTGACACTGGCTCATGGGAATAGCCAGAGGAGGGCTGGTTATAGGGTCATTGTTATCTGCATCAGTATAATAACACCCAACACTATATAATGAAACAGTAGTGACACTGGCTCATGGGTATAGCCAGATGAGGGCTGGTTATAGGATCAGTGGTTTCTGCATCAGTATAATAACACCCAGCACTATATAATGACACAGTAGTGACACTGACACATGTGTATAGCCAGACAAGGGCTGGTTATAGGGTCATTGTTATCTGCATCAGTATAATAACACCCAATACTATATAATGAAACAGTAGTGACACTGGCACATGGGTATAGCCAGAGGAGGGCTGGTTATAGGCTCAGGGGTATCTGCATCAGTATAATAACACCCAGCACTATATAAAGACAAAGTAGTGACACTGGCTCATGGGTATAGCCAGAGGAGGGCTGGTTATAGGATTAGTGGTATCTGCATCAGTATAATAACACACAGCGCTATATAATGACACAGTAGTGACACTGGCTCATAGGTATAGCCAGAGGAGGGCTGGTTATTGGATCAGTGGTATCTGCATCAGTATATTAACACTGAGCGCTATATAATGACACAGTAGTGACACTGGCACATGGGTATAGCCAGAGGAGGGTTGGTTATAGGATCAAGGGTTTCTGCATCCGTATAATAACACCCAGCACTATATAATGACACAGTAGTGACACTGGCTCATGGGTATAGCCAGAGGAGGGCTGGTTATAGGATCAGTGGTTTCTGCAATAGTATAATAACACCCAGCACTATATAATGACACAATGGTGACACTGGCACATGGGTATAGCTAGGGGAGGGCTGGTTATAGGATCAGTGGTATCTGCATCAGTATAATATCACCCAGCACTATATAATGACACAGTAGTGACACTGGCACATGGGTATAGCCAGAGGAGGGCTGGTTATAGGATCAGTGGTATCTGCATCAGTATAATAACACACAGCGCTATATAATGACACAGTAGTGACACTGGCTCATGGGTATAGCCAGAGGATGGCTGGTTATAGGATCAGTGGTATCTGCATCAGTATAATAACACCCAGCGCTATAGAATGACACAGTAGTGACACTGGCTGATTGGTACAGCCAGAGGAGGGCTGGTTATAGCATTAGTGGTATCTGCATCAGTATAATAACAGCAAGCGCTATATAATGACACAATAATGACACTGGCTCATGGGTATATCCAGAGGAGAGCTGGTTATAGGATCAGTGGTATCAGTATAATAACACCCAGCACTATATAATGACACAGTAGTGACACTGGCTCATGGGAATAGCCAGAGGAGGGCTGGTTATAGGATTAGTGGTATCTGCATCAGTATAATAACATCCAGCACTATATAATGACACAGTAGTGACACTGATACATGTGTATAGCCAGACAAGGGCTTGCTATAGGGTCAGTGCTATCTGCATCAGTATAATAACACCCAACATTATATAATGACACAGTAGTGACACTGGCAGATGGATATAGCCAGAGAAGGGCTGTTTATAGGATCAGTGGTATCTGCATCAGTATAATAACAGCAAGCGCTATATAATGACACAATAGTGACACTGGCTCATGGGAATAGCAAGAGGAGAGCTGGTTATAGGATCAGTGGTATCTGTATCAGTATAATAACACCCAGCACTATATAATGACACAGTAGTGACACTGGCTCATGGGAATAGCCAGAGGAGGGCTGGTTATAGGGTCATTGTTATCTGCATCAGTATAATAACACCCAACACTATATAATGAAAGAGTAGTGACACTGGCTCATGGGTATAGCCAGATGAGGGCTGGTTATAGGATCAGTGGTTTCTGCATCAGTATAATAACACCCAGCACTATATAATGACACAGTAGTGACACTGACACATGTGTATAGCCAGACAAGGGCTGGTTATAGGGTCATTGTTATCTGCATCAGTATAATAACACCCTACACTATATAATGAAACAGTAGTGACACTGGCACATGGGTATAGCCAGAGGAGGGCTGGTTATAGGATCAGGGGTATCTGCATCAATATAATAACACACAGCGCTATATAATGACACAGTAGTGACACTGGCTCATAGGTATAGCCAGAGGAGGGCTGGTTATAGGATCAGTGGTATCTGCATCAGTATATTAACACCCAGCGCTATATAATGACACAGTAGTGACACTGGCTCATAGGTATAGCCAGAGGAGGGCTGGTTATAGGATCAGTGGTATCTGCATCAGTATATTAACACCCAGCGCTATAGAATGACACAGTAGTGACACTGGCTCATGGGTATAGCCAGAGGAGGGCTTGTTATAGGATCAGTGGTATCTGTATCAGTATGATAACACCCAACACTATATAATGACACAGTAGTGACACTGGCTCATGGGAATAGCAAGAGGAGGGCTGGTTATATGATTAGTGGTATCAGCATCAGTATAATAACACCCAGCACTATATAATGACACAGTAGTGACACTGGCACATGGGTATAGCCAGAGGAGGGCTAGTTTTAGGATCAGTGGTATCTGCATCATTATAATTACACCAAGCACTATATAATGACACAGTAATAACACGGTCTCATGGGTATCGCCAGATGAGGGCTGGTTATAGGATCAGTGGTTTCTGCAGCAGTATAATAACACCCAGCACTATATAATGACATAGTAGTGACACTGGCACATGTGTATAGCCAGAGAGGGGCTGGTTATAGGGTCTGTGGTATCTGTATCAGTATAATAACACCCAGCGCTATATAATGACACAGTAGTGTCACTGGCACATGGGTATAGCCAGAGGAGGGCTGGTTTTAGGATCAGTGATATCTGCATCAGTATAATAACACTCAGCACTATATAATGGCACAATAGTGACACTGACACATGTGTATAGCCAGACAAGGGCTTGTTATAGGGTCAGTGTTATCTGCATCAGTATAATAACACCCAACACTATATAATGACACAGTAGTGACACTGGCACATGGGTATAGCCAGAGGAGGGCTGGTTATAGAATCAGTGGTATCTGCATCAGTATAATAACACCCAGCACTATATAATGACACAGTAGTGACACTGGCACATGGGTATAGCCACAGGAGTGCTGGTTTTAGGATCAGTGGTATCTGCATCAGTATAATAACAGCCAGCACTATATAATGACACAGTAGTGACACTGGCACATGGGTATAGCCAGAAGAGGGCTGGTCTTAGGATCAGTGGCATCTGCATCAGTATAATAACAGCCAGCACTATATAATGACACAGTAGTGACACTGGCTCATGGGTATAGCCAGAGGAGGGCTGGTTATAGGATCAGTGGTATCTGCATCAGTATAATAACACTAAGCACTATATAATGACACAGTAGAGACACTGGCACATGGGTATAGCCAGAGGAGGGCTGGTTTTAGGATCAGTGGTATCTGCATCAGTATAATAACAACCAGCACTATATAATGACACAGCAGTAACACTGGCTCATGGGTATAGCCAGAGGAGGGCTGGTTAGAGGATCAGTGGTATCTGCATCAGTATAATAACACTAAGCACTATAAAATAATGTTTTCAATTTAAAATGTACCTTGGTGTCCTTCACTAAGGTCTGTACTTTGGAAAATGTCTGCCACAGCCTTTGTCTGTGTCTATCCCTGACCAAAACACCATCTTTCTTTGCTTCCATTGACGTGGTGAAAGCCTTCGAAAGATTGAGCTGAAATTTTCTTAATAAAACATTAACCAAATTCGGCTTCCCGCAATCATACATTTAAAAAATATTTACCCTATATGACACCCCTAATGCTGATTATATTAAATAACTCCTTATCTTCTCCATTCCCGATATATAACGGTACCGGGCAAGGATTCCCACTCTCTCCTCTACTGTTTGCTTTAGCGATGGAAGTTTTAGCCGCTAGAATCAGACAAAATTCCAAAATTTCAGGCATCAAAATACATAAAAAAGAATAAAAGGCCTCCTTCTATGCCGATAATATATTTTTGACATTAACTGACCCCTTACCCTTACTGCAAGAATTAAATTCAGAAATCCACTTATATGGCATTCACTCCAACTTTAAAATTAATGCATCGAAATCTGAATTTATGACCCTAGCGACTAATGACGATACTATCATTCAAATAATACTCGTACACACTCTGTAAAACCTCAATAAAATACTTAGGGATCAAGATTACTAAAGACCCACTAGACCTTTTTTCTGCAAATGACCACCCTTTACTAAAAAATTTACAACATGATCTTAATTCTTGGCAAAATAAAACGCTATCCTGGCTTGGCAGACTTTATGCTATAAAAATGACAATTTTGCCAAAGATCTTGTACTTTTTTCAAATAGTACCTTTCATGATACCAACATTATTCCTCAATAAACACCAAGGCACGCTTAATGCCTACCTTTGGCAAAACAAACGTCCTCAGATTTCTAAATCCACAATATACAGACCTAAAGCTAGAGGAGGTCTGGGTATGCCGAACCTTTATTATTATCACATTGCAGGAATACTAGCACAAATTGTAGATTGGTGCAAGAACACAACACACAAAGAATGGGAGCTTCTTGCTGGATCCCACAAGTAAACAGAATCCTAGGCCCCCAAACAACCACCATAACAACCACCATAACCAAACTTACACTTGACATCTGGGACAAGCACATTATTAAACTTCAAATACTTAAATTCCCTCCCCACTAACCCCACTGGCAGACATCCCAGAATGACAAATAACCCATAATAAAATATATACAAACTTAGTGCCTTTACAAGTCATGTTATCACTTATATTGAAATGAATATGAAACTCATGTGCAAACACACAATGTTGGAGAAACTGTGGTGGTATTGGTGACTTCCAGCAAATATGGTGGACATGCCCTAACATCACACAATATTGGCTAGAAGTTGTCAACTATTGCGAACACCTTAAACATTATAATTCCTTTAGAACCAATTATATTCCTACTAAATAACTTTCCTAGAATTAAATACAAGTTAAGATCTAAACTAATATCTCTTATGGTTATTGTGCTAAAAGATTAATTCCAAGAAACTAGAAGTCAGCTAACACTCCATCCGTGTTGGAATGGAAGTCACTGATAACACATACCCTACTACTCAAAAACATCAATATGTTAACACCAAACAAATAGACGATTTCTTAGCTATGAACTTCCTTTGGAAAGAATATTGTAACTCACATAAATAAAATGCTGTCCACAATATTAGGGTGCTCAATGTAGAATTATATAACAATACATGCCAATGGATAAATGACTATACCTATTGTATACTGTCTAGGCCCCCAGTGAACCAAAATGTTCAAAACTTGTTATCGTTCGTGATACATTGTACCATATATATATGTTGTATTTCTTTTCTTTTTTTTATTCAATAAAATACTTTAAAAAAAAAAAAAAAGGCATGTGATAAGTAGTGTATGTAGTGGCTTAGAAACAGGCAGAAATTTAGAGGTTTACATTTTATAAACAATGTTGTTGTACAAAGCTGGGGAATGGGTAGTAAAGGCGTTATCTATCTTTTTAAACAATAACATTTCTGGTATAAACTGTCCCTTAAACTGCAAACTCTGCCCAGCCCATCAGTCACAAGATGATGCTGTGTACTGTACAACTAATCACACTCTTTCCATTGGGAGACAGAAATTGACTACAATGCTGTGCTCCTTTATACAGGGCAACAAGTACTGGGGAACATGCTGAGAGGGATAATCATTCAGGTTAAAAAGGTCTTGGTATCAATAAAAGCCTCATTAAAAAAAAAAAAAGAAGGGCAGTCAGATTCTGCAGAAATAGGTTAAGTTTCATTTAAAAGCATGCTAAAAATGAAGAATGCATATTTTAAAGGACACAATAAAATGCAAAACCCAATGGAACTCCTGTGCTCACTGATATATAAACAAGAGAGATGACACCACAATTAAATATAATAAAATATATGCAGTAATCATTTTGAAGCATTGGACATGAAATATATAGCTATTTTAATAAGCTTTGGTAAGGAATCCATAAATGACAACACATTAAAATTACACTTTTTTGCCTCATATAAAGGTATTTTAAATTGTATTACATTTTTAATTGATGTTTCTAAACATGCTTGTGTAGGCTTTTCACATACTACCAATACAGCTCTAGGAACTGTCCTTTATTGTCCGTGAGCAATGAAATATCAGTAGCAATAGTGAGCAAACACAGATTTCTTGTTCATTATCATATTGAACAACTTCATTATAACATTTTTGTGCAATATATATATATATATATATACATATATATATATATATATATATATATATATATATATATATATATATATATATATATATTATTTGTATATACAAAACTGGGTATTGGCACACATCCATTTGCAAATAATACATTTTTAAAAGCAGCAAAAAATTGCCTTTAAAAACATCTGTGCTTCTAAATTGAATTGAGATCTTAGTCACACAATATGACCATATTCTGCTTAGCCATTCACCAACTTACAAGGTGTCCCAATATTGACTGGTTCTAACACTACAGTACTTTGCCTTTATGGGCTGAATCATTCCTGATTTTTCTCTTCATAATAGAATGAGACTTCCTGGCTATACACAACTCCATTACACTTATATTTATATATTTCAACAGAAGGGCACTCTCACTTTAAATTTTTAAATAGCAGGGGGCCGGCAAAATATCCACAGCAAAAAGTCCAGACAGGCACTCTATGGATTTTAATATAATCACACATTTATTGTGACTTTTTAGAGTTAAACACCCTTTGCTCAGTCTGAGGAAGAGATGTTTAACTCCAAAACGTCCCAATAAAGATGTGATTGTATTAAAATCCAGAGAGTGTCTCCCTGGACTTTTTGCTGTGTGTGTATATATATATATATATATATATATATATATATATATTTATTAACCTGTCTATTTGCCGCTCTCCTGTATCCAAGATGGTCCTTGGCATAAGAGCTAAAGGGATACATGTTTAAAATTGGCTTAATCCCACTTTTGGGTGCACAGATCTTTAGGAGACCAATTATGTTTCTGACAGCTCCCTGTCCTGCTGTGAGCTGCCCTTGCCAATCAAAGAGGCTGCAATATAATGTAATTTGCTTTTTCTATTTTTGATTTTTAGTGATGCAGAGTTAGCGACTAAAACGTACCTATCCACTATCTCCCATAACTCTCAGTGCAGCCTCTGATGATGTCATTATCCAAATTACTGATGCCATGAAAACTAATTCTTTACAGAGCTGTACAGGGAAACATGAATTACATTTCAAGCAATGCCTTTCATAATTCTTTAGTCTATTGCGAGCAAACTACCCCAGGGTTAATGCTTCTATAAATGCAAGATACTCAAACAAGATTATGAGCTCTTGCTGTATTTATTACCTGCAAAAATGTAATTTTGGTGTTTCATTATCAGTCATTTTTATTTATGAGCCTGCAGTAAAGGTTACACGTTATTAAATTAAAATGAAGTATAAGGAAAATGTGATGTCATCAGCTCTCCCTGCTCAATTTACCTTCACAAGTTACATTTTTTTTATATATTTTTCTTATATCCTGCTGTTAGCTGTAGGATTTTACTCTTGTACAAAGATACATTTTCTAGAGCAAAAATGTTAAAATTCATAACAAAATTGTTCTGCAAAAATTGTGGCATATGATATTTGTTACTATCCTCTTGCTACTGTTTTATGAAACTCCATTTTCCTCAGATATGCTTGTGACATAGCTTTGTTTGTAGGGAACCCACGTGACATGGAATGTAGCAAATAAAATGTAGTTTTGCTAGAGAAATGAATTTCACTATTGTGCTTTGTTTGTGCTATATGTAATTGTTCAGCCTCTGCTAGTGATGAATTGTGGTGCGAGTAACAATTACCAATTACATATCTTATTAAGAAATATTTCTGATATATAATCTGTGTCACATTGCAAGAGCTCCCTTCTCTTCTTTCTGTCTGTAAGGGAAGTCCTGCTAGCAGTAACAAAAGATCAGCCTGTAAACAGGTTACCCTTTTGTTTACATATTTTGATCTGGTTTCCACTATTTTCTTCACCTGGTAAGAATCTATTTGGGCTACTAGGCTACTTGGCAAGATTTAGCCAGAAGCCAGGTCTCTCCTTTTGCAGCTACCTTCTGAAAGATCAACACTATGCGCACCACAAAATAAAGTCTGTGATTACCTGTGGGGTCTTTTTCTGACAGTGGGAAGCTGCAGGGAGAGAGAAGGGATCATACTGAGACCTGACCACAAACAACGGGCGTGATCTAAAGGTAGGACCGGTCCATGACACAATGGTTGTTGTGACCCTAGATGTCCTGATGCTCACTCGCTAATATTTAGCAAAAAGCAAGGACATAATGGTGCTGTCATGTACTGCAAGGACTTAATTATGGCTCATCTTTCCTGAGACAGGGACATTAAAGTAATCGCTAGTCCATGTAACAGCTTTAGGGTTGATTAGGGATAAAGAAAATAAGGTACTTTTTTCAAAGCAAGGGTTTAGCACATAGTAAGACAGCTGACTAAGATACCCCTCTTAAAAAGGTTTACACTAATTCATTAAATGTTATAACAATTACAGTTATTGTTTTATTATGTTGTTTAAAAGTTCAGCACTTTTCAGAGTCAGCCTGCTACATTATTTTTTTGTACACAGAGAAGCTTTCTCATAGCTTCTAAAATAGATAATAAGTTCCTTAGCAGAGAGCCAGACTTGTTGCATGAAAAAAAGTAAAGATTTTATTGCATTTAAAAACAAAAGTAAAATGAATAAGTTCAAGGCATTATCTCTACATACATATGGAAGGGCAAAAAAGCTGCGTGTATCCAGACATACACTTCAAAAATCGATCAAGCAAGACGGTCTGGCTTTACCCAATGTCATACTCTACCATGACACCTCCCGACTTACCCATATCTTAGGATGGAGCACCACGGATTCCCCACTAAGATGGCAAGAAGTTGAGAACACCTTAATACCATGTACTATTCAATTATCAGACTTAATTTGTTTTCTTTATTATTATAGAAAGAAAGTGGGTATTGTCCACCCAGTCATATTATTGTCATGTTCCAGCATAGACTTGAACCTGTGACCTGGTTCTCTATGTCTGCTACAATTGTTTCCCAGTCTACACACTTAAATCTTCACCACCAGACAAGCTTGTTTACTGGCTGAGGATTTAGGAACACTGTTATTTGCAACTTTGGCTCTCTGGCTCCACCTGCCTACCTGCTGTGGGAAATCATCTAATCATCAGCCTACTATATTAGGCAGGTTTACTCTCAGTTCTGGGCCTTAACATTGAGTGTTGCACTCTGACAGAGCCTGTGTTTCTATTTGTATGCAGATTTGTTGGCTTTCTTGGTGCCTGACTACTGCTTTGTTTTGAGACTAGTCTTCTGTATTTTCCCTTGGCACTGTGTTTTATTTCTGGCCTGACTCCCTGGCATATGACCTTGGCTGGTTCACTGATAAGGACTGACCCAGGTACTTTTGCTTGCTTGTTACTTGTTACTACAGAGTTACCAGTCTATAGCCTATGCACACATTCTGCCTGCTGTTACATAATTACTTGTCTACAGCATATCTGCATTTCCTGCCTGTTACTACAGAGTTTCCTCTCTACAGCATATCAACGTAGCCTGCCTGCTACTGCAGAATTTCCTGTTTACATCATCTATGTGTCCTACTTCCATTACAGAGTTACCTGGCTACAGCTTATATATATTTGTACCTGTTTTGAGACTGCCTGAACTAAGTTACCTTGTATACTTATCTGCACAGAGACTTTGCCTTTCATCTAGTCTGCATCTCTCTGCATTGCTAATTTGTCTGATCAAGAAAACCTTTACCTTTATTCCTAAAATCCTTGCACTAGTTTCATTATGCCAAAAAGGAAAGAATCACGCAGACAAAACACAACGTTAGCCCAAGAACCTGACACCTGTATAACAGCTCCCATCACAAGAACCTGCTCCCTTGATGAGCGTGACAATTAGATGCTCCGCACCCATCTCCAGTTCACTCAGTAGCAAGTGTGGTGAGCTGTCTTCAAGAGATCCATAATAATTTCTGGACGGGCTTAGGTAATCTTTTGAGTAGAGACCTTTTTGTAAATGGAATATGGTTCACTCCCCTACTTTAATTTAGAAGTTTTCATTCCCAATATGACTTCATTTAGAGATAGAAAGAGAGCCTGAGAGAGCTGATTCAACAGGAACAATGTTGGCAGAAGGGACACAAACCTAGGGGACTTTTGTCTTTTGTTTACTCTCTCCTGACTAATTATCAACCTCTCATCAAAAATAGCTCACAGATAACATGGCCAAGGGGCCTAGATCTAACATTGGACATTAACTCTTGGTTTTAAAAAGAGAGATAACATTTCTCCACTGTGCCACACTATGGGAATTACACTATAAGGTCATAGTAAGATGGCCCCTAGTACCAGTCCACCTTTCATAGGATTTTTCATAATGTTTCCCCCCCTATGCTGTGTGAACAATTGGGAACTTGGGTTCACATATAGGCCTCTAGTTATGAAGCTCCATACGTACCTGCCTTCGCCGGCCCCAATACGCTCGCCTAAGCTCGCCTCACATCGCCGCCGCGGACCTGGATCCGCTCGCCAAAGTTATCAATAAATCTGTCAAAAAGCCGCGCACCAAGTACGGGGCGATGAGCAGCGAACTGTGATAGTTATCAATCATCAATCTCGCTGCTCTTCGGCTTTTTTACAGCTTTATTGATACCCCTATCACTAAGCACTCACACTATACTATACTGTTCTACCCCCTATACCGGTGCCCCCGGAGCCCCCTGCAACTAAATAAAGTTATTAACCCCTAAATCGCCGCTTCTAGACACCGCAGCAACTATAATAAATATATTAACCCCTAAACCGCCGCTCCCGGACCCCGCCGCAAATATAATAAATATGTTAACCCCTAAACCGCCGCTCCCGGACCCCGCCGCAACTATAATAAATATGTTAACCCCTAAACCGCCACTCCCGGACCCCGCCGCAACTAGAATAAATATGTTAACCCCTAAACCGCCGCTCCCGGACCCCGCCGCCACCTACATAATACCTATTAACCCCTATCCTGCCCCCCCTATACCGCCACCACCTATAATAAATTTATTAACCCCTATCCTGCCCCCCCCTACACCGCCGCCACTATAATAAAATTATTAACCCCTAAACCTAAGTCTAACACTAACCCTAACACCCCCCTAACTTAAATATTAATTAAATAAATCTAAATAATATTACTCTTATTAATTAAATTAATCCTATTTAAAACTAAATACTTACCTATAAAATAATCCCTAATATAGCTACAATATAACTAATAATTACATTGTAACTATTTTAGGATTTATATTTATTTTACAGGTAACTTTGTATATATTTTAACTAGGTACAATAGCTATCAAGTAGTTATTAACTATTTAATAGCTACCTAGTTAAAATAATTACAAATTATAAAAACTGTAAAATAAATCCTAACCTAAGTTACAATTAAACCCAACACTACACTATCATTAAATTAATTATTCCAATTTAAAACTAAATACTTACTTGTAAAATAAACCCTAAGATAGCTACAATGTAATTAATAATTACATTGTAGCTATCTTAGGATTTATATTTATTTTACAGGCAACTTTGTATTTATTTTAACTAGGTACAATAGTTATTAAATAGGTATTAACTATTTAATAACTACCTAGCTAAAAGAAATTCAAAATTACCTGTAAAATAAATCCTAACCTAAGTTACAATTAAACCTAACACCACACTATCATTAAATTAATTAAATAAATTAGCTACCAATACCTACAATTAAATAAACTAAACTAAATTACAAAAAAAAACAACACTAAATTACAAAAAAATAAAAAAATTACAAGAATTTTAAACTAATTACACCTAATCTAAGCCCCCTAATAAAATAAAAAAAAATAAAAAATAATAAAAGTCCCTACCCTATTCTACATTACAAGGTAATCAGCTCTTTTACCAGCCCTTAAAAGGGCTTTTTGCAGGGCATGCCCCAAAGTAATCAGCTCTTTAGCCTGTAAAAAAAAACACAACCCCCCCAACATTAAAACCCACCACCCACATACAGCCACAGCCAATCAGATTGAAGTTCAATCGGATTGAAGTTCAATCTGATTGGCTGATGCTATCAGTCTATCAGATTTTTCATACCTTAATTCCGATTGGCTGATAGAATCCTATCAGCCAATCGGAATTCGAGGGATGCCATCTTGGATGATGTCATTTAAAGGACCAGCCATTCGTCGGGTAGTCGTTGTGCAATAACGATGTTGTGCGCCGGAGGTCTTGAAGATGGAGTCGCTCCTCGTCAGATGGATGAAGATAGAAGATGCCGCTTGGATGAAGATGTCTGCCGGTCTGGATGTCCTCTTCTGCCCGGATAGGATGAAGACTTCTGCCAGTCTGGATGTCCTCTTCTGCCCGGATAGGATGAAGACTTCTGCCGGTCTGGATGTCCTCTTCTGCCCCATCGGATGAAGACTTCGGCCCGGCTGGTTGAAGACAACTCAAGGTAGGGAGATCTTCATGGGGTTAGTGTTAGGTTTGTTTAAGGGGGGTTTGGGTGGGTTAGAGTAGGAGTATGTGGGTGGTGGGTTTTAATGTTGGGGGGGTTGTGTTTTTTTTTACAGGCAAAAGAGCTGATTACTTTGGGGCATGCCCCGCAAAAAGCCCTTTTAAGGGCTGGTAAAAGAGCTTATTACCTTGTAATGTAGAATAGGGTAGGGACTTTTATTTTTTTTTAATTTTTTTTATTTTATTAGCGGGGCTTAGATTAGGTGTAATTAGTTTAAAATTCTTGTAATATTTTTTTATTTTCTGTAATTTAGTGTTTTTTTTTTTTTGTAATTTAGTTTAGTTTATTTAATTGTATTTAATTGTAGGTATTGGTAGCTAATTTATTTAATTAATTTAATGATAGTGTAGTGTTAGGTTTAATTGTAACTTAGGTTAGGATTTATTTTACAGGTAATTTTGAATTTCTTTTAGCTAGGTAGTTATTAAATAGTTAATACCTATTTAATAACTATTGTGCCTAGTTAAAATAAATACAAAGTTGCCTGTAAAATAAATATAAATCCTAAGATAGCTACAATGTAATTATTAGTTATATTGTAGCTATATTAGGGTTTATTTTATAGGTAAGTATTTAGCTTTAAATAGGATTAATTTAGTTAATAAGAGTACTATTATTTAGATTTATTTAATTAATATTTAAGTTAGGGGGGTGTTTGGGTTAGTGTTAGACTTAGGTTTAGGGGTTAATAATTTTATTATAGTGGTGGCTGTGTAGGGGGGCAGGATAGGGGTTAATAAATTTATTATAGGTGGCGGCGGTATAGGGGGGGCAGGATAGGGGTTAATAGGTATTATGTAGGTGGCGGCGGGGTCTGGGAGTGGCAGTTTAGGGGGCAATAAATTTATTTAGTTGTGGCGGTGTAGGGGGGGACAGATTAGGGGTGTTTAGACTCGGGGTACATGTTAGGGTGTTAGGTGCAGACATCTCCCATAGGAATCAATGGGATATCGGGCAGCAGCGAACATGAGCTTTCGCTATGGTTAGACTCCCACTGATTCCTATGGGATCCGCCGCCTCCAGGGCGGCGGATTGAAATCCAGGTACATTGGCCCGGAATAGTGGCGAGCGTACCTGCTAGTAGTTTGATAACTACCAAAAGTAGTCAGATTGTGCCGAACTTGCGTTCGGAACATCTGGAGTGACGTAAGCATCGATCTGTGTCGGACTGAGTCCGGCGGATCGAAGCTTACGTCACTATATTCTACTTTTTCCGGGCAGTAGGGGTTGATAACTAAGGTGAATCAGCCTCGCCACAAATACGCTGCGGAATTCCAGCATATTTGCGGTTGACGGCTTGATAACTAGAGGCCATAGTGGGATTGCCCTAAAATTAGGCCCTTTTGGAAAGAATGTTTCGGACTCCTAAGAGATCTGAACTACAATTTACCATGTATACCTTAGGTGGGGCTCCTACATTTACTATTCCCTAAAATGTCCCTAGCAAGGAAAATATTTCTTATATATTTTTTTACCGCAGCTAAGTTGACCATAGCTAGAGAATAGAAACAAACACTCCCCCCCAACTTTTCAAAATGCTGTGAATTTTACTAAATGTATCAAGAAAATGGAGACATACATCTTTGGCCTTTCGGATAAGATGGATCTTTATCATGAAATTTGGGGGTACTGGTCAGAACTTTTTTCTGATTAATACCAACACTGTGTTCCCCGCACCCTTTTTTTTCCTTCTTTTTCTCTCTCTCTTTCCTCTTCCCTTCTCTGGTCTCTCCCCTCCATTACCACTTACTCCATGTACTCTCAAACCTACACCTGAAGGTAGCTTGTCCTTTCCTCTAGTTGATGTATTTAACAATAATCCATTTCCAACTTCAATTCTGTTTTTAACCACTGAACTCCATACATTGAAAACTACTTTAGTAATGGGCTATAACTTACAATCAAAAAATAATTCCACAAATAAGATAAAGGAAATGGGCTTCCAATATTTTAATTTCCAATATTACTCTAGTAGGTGAAACAGTTTAATTAGGAGTTTTAATTATTTCTTCTTGCGGAAAATAAGGTATCAAATATTTAAGAACATATTGAATTTAAGTGACAAGCTATGAATTGCAAGACCTACAGTTACTTATGGACATGAATTTTATGAGGCCTATTTATCAAATGTCTGTCGGACCTGATCCAGTGCAGATCAAGTCCGTCAGACATCGCTGAATGTGGAGAGCAATACGTTCTCCGTATTCAGCATTGCACCAGCAGCTCTTGTGAGCTGCTGGTGCAACGCCACCCCCTGAAGACTCGCGGCTAATTGGCCGCCAGCAGGAAAGTGTCAATCAACCCAATCATACTCGATCGGGTTGAATTGTGGCGATCTTTGTCCGCCTCATCAGAGCAGGCGGACAGGGTTATGGAGCAGCGGTCTTTAGACCGCTGCTCCATAACTTGCATTTCTGGCGAGTCTGAAGACTCGCCAAAAACACGGGCCCAAACGGAGCTTGATAAATGGGCCTCTATGTCTCTAGCCTTATTATGATGTTATTTTATGGCTTACAGTATGTATTTTTATTGTTATTTGTGTTTTGTATGCTCATTACCTTTAAAAAAAATGTAATTAAAAAAAAAGTAAAATATGCTATTTTGTTTGTTTGCCGTTTTAAATTTGTGTCTTAAAAGAGTTTAAAATAATAGTACATGGTTTAACTGGTATGGTTGATAATTAAGCTGCTTTTGTAATTTAAGAATATTTTAAGATTATTTTTATTTTACAGGGCTAGTGTAAGACATTGCTTGGAAGATTTAAAGGATTCTTTTACTGATAAAAGTTGCATTCCAAATGTTCCTTAATGTTATTTTAAGTTGAAAAGAAATTGTTGTCTTGTTTAATCATGGTTATTTCAAATGCATTTACTGAGTGAATACTTTGTAAAAGTAACATACTACAGTCACAGAATTTAAGCATACTGTGAAAGTCCTGAGATAAAAAAAGAAATAAACTCAGCACAGTCTAAAAAAACTTTGTTACATTCTAATGATTTCTTTTGCAAAAGGCATGTGATTATTATTCACTAGATTTACAGGACTCTCTTAGTCTAGAGTAATACGTGAAAATGCTGTGTACTGAATTCATTACACTGAGGTAAAATTGTTATGTATGAATGTTATATAATTATATCGCAGCTTAACTGTAATTTAAGAGAATTTAAATTTCCTTCCTAGATGTGCACAGTCCTTTTTGTTTGCACTTTTACTGAGGCACCAGCTCCTACTGAGCATGTGCAGGAGTTAACAGAATATACGTGAATGCATCTTGTGATTGGCTAAAAGCTTCAGTGAGAAGAAATATATAGAACTAAGTTTCACTGTCTTTGAGAATGCACCACAATGGCGTGAAACGCGTCAGATGACGTAGGTTGGGTTCCGTTACTCCTACACTCCTCTGTGTATGTCCACTGACTTGTAAGTTTTTTACAGCTCTGCATAACATTTTGAAGTTTTAAGTATTTTGACTAGTGCTGTTCTGCATTGTTGCCATTTTCCTTTTGCTCTCTCCCACGTCTTGGAGGTTCTTTTCCTGTGTTTATTTTACATCATAGAGCTCTGCTTGGAGTGATTGGCGTGTTGCTGCGACTGGAGAAACACTGTCCATCTCCTTATCATGTGTGTTTTGAGCAGTGTTCACTTAATTTCTTTGCATTCTTGTTAAATGGACAGTCTAGTCCAAAATAAATGTTCATGATTCAGATAGAGAATGTAATTTTAAACAATTTTCCAATTTACTTTTATCACCAATTTTGCTTTGTTCTCTTGGTATTCTTAGTTGAAATCTAAACCTAAGAGGTTCATATGCTAATTTCTAAGCCCTCTTCTCTCAGGGCATTTTGACAGTTTTTCACCACTAGAGGGTGTTAGTTCATGTGTGTCATATAGATAACACTGTGCTGACGCACATGGAGTTCAGGTGAGCCAGCTCTGATTAGCTAAAATGCAAGTCTGTCAAAAGAACTGAAATAAGGGGGCAGTTTGCAGAGGCTTAGATACAAGGTAATCACAGAGTTAAAAAGTGTATTTATATAACTGTGTTGGTTGTGCAAAACTAGGGAATGGGTAATAAAGGGATTATCTATCTTTCTAAACAATAAAAATTCTGGTGCAGACTGTCCCTTAAAGTTTAAAATTGGTCAGAAATCTACTACGCATTTGAAATACCAACTAAGTGCTTTTGCATTGTATTTGTGTGTGTGTTTTGCATTTACTGTTTATGCAATTCTAGTGTATTGAATGGTCCACAGTGGTGCAACAGTGAAGAATGTATCTGATGCAAGTGACATTCATTAATCTTATATTCTTATAATGGTATGCTTTGTTGTAACAAACAGAATTCTAAGGGCAAGATTACATACGGCGCAGGCTTCAGTGCAAGCACTGCAACCCGCTCTGCCCGTAATTTCACCTTGCACATTGGGGTATTACATATATGGCACCGGCAGTTCATAAAGTGCCGTAAGTCGGATAAACTAGCGATGTCCAGAAATGCAAATTTCTGGAGTCGTCAGTGACTTACCGCACTTTAGAAACTGCTGGCGCCTAAGAAAAGTGAAAAAAAAATCTAATCTCCCGTAAAAGTCTAACACGCCTCCCAAAAATAAGCCTGACATGTAAAACCCCTATATCCGCAATCCCCCCTGTCACAACTAATAATAAATGTATCAACCACTTAACCGACAACCCCCCACAACGCAATATGCCTAATTAAACTATTAACCCCTATATCCACCGTCAAAGCCCACAACGCAATAAACCTATCAAAGTATTAACCCCTAAACCACCAAAGTCCACAACACAATAAACCTATCAAAGTATTAACCCCTAAACCGCCAAAGCCCACAAGGCAATAAACCTATCAAAGTATTAACCTCTAAACCGCCAAAGCCCACAATGCAATAAACCTAACCCCTAACCTAACACCCCCTAACCTAACACCACCTAAATGAACCGAAATTACCTACATTACAAAATACTAAAGTTACTATTAAAATAAAAAATCCTAACACTACTTTAAAAAAACAAAAAATTAACTAAGTATAAATTAAAGGGACAGTCTAATCAAAATAAAAATTCTAGTGTAGAATGTTCCTTTAAGCTACAATTACAGAAAAAAAATCTAAGATTACATAAAATAAAAAACAAAATTACCAAATTTTTAAAAATTATACCTAATCCCTATGAAAATAAAAAGCCCCCCCCCCCCCAAAATAAAAACACCACTTACTTTAAGAATAAACTACCAGTAGCCCTTAAAATGGCTTTTTGCAGGGCATTGCTCCAAGATAATCAGCTATTTTACAACAAAATACACAAAGTCCCCCCTAACAGTAAAAAACCCCAACCCACCAAACCCGCCAAAATAAAAGAACATAAAATTGAGCAGCTCTCATCCTATTGGCTGTTCCAATCAGCTAATAGGATGAGTTCTCAATCCTATTGGCTGATTGGAACAGCCAATAGGATTTTAGCGTCTCTAATCCTATTGGCTGATTGGAACCTTTCAGCCAATAGGAATGCAAGGGACGCCAAGATCCAGTTTACGGCGGAGACCTATTGAAGAGGAGCTCCTCGTCGGATGTCTTCAGGATGGACCCGCTCCGCGCCGGATGTCTTCAGGATGGACCCGCTCTGCTCCAGATGGATGAAGATAGAAGAGGCCGCATGGATGAAGACTTTGTCGGTTGGATGAAGATGGAAGAGGCCACCCGGATGAAGACTTCTTGCCTGATGGATAGAACCTTTAAGTGGAACTTCAAGAATTGTAAGTGGATCGTCAGGAGTTAGTGTTTATTTAAGGTTTTTTTTTGGGTGGGTTTTATTTTTAGCGTAGGGCCTGGGCAGTAAAAGAGCTGAATGCCCTTTTAAGGGCAATGCCCATACAAATGCCTTTTTCAGGGCAATGGGGAGCTTAGGTTTTTTAGATAGGGTTTTTATTTAGGGGGGTTGGTTGTGTGGGTGGTGGGTTTTACTGTTGGGGTGTGTTTGTATTTTTCTTTACAGGTAAAAGAGCTGATTTATTTGGGGCAATGTAGTTTATTGTTAGGCTATTCGATTAGGTGTAATTCGTTTTTATTTTTGATACTGTGTTTTTTGTAACTTAGTATTTTTTTATTCTAGATTTAAATACTTTTAGTAGGGTTATTTTTGGGTTTTTAAATATGTAATATAGTTAATTTAATTGGTTGTTTAACCCCTTAATGACCGCAGCACTTTTCCATTTTCTGGCCATTTGGGACCAAGGCTATTTTTACATTTCTGCGGTGTTTGTGTTTAGCTGTAATTTTCCTCTTACTCATTTACTGTACCCACACATATTATATACCGTTTTTCTCGCCATTAAGTGGACTTTCTAAAGATACTATTATTTTCATCTTATCTTATAATTTACTATAAAAAAATATATAATATGAGAAAAAAATGGAAAAAAACACACTTTTTCTAACTTTGACCCCCAAAATCTGTTACACATCTATAATCACCAAAAAACACTCATGCTAAATAGTTTCTAAATTTTGTCCTGAGTTTAGAAATACCCAATGTTTACAGGTTCTTTGCTTTTTTTGCAAGTTATAGGGCCATAAATACAAGTAGCACTTTGCTATTTCCAAACCCCTTTTGTTCAAAATTAGCGCTAGTTACATTGGAACACTGATATCTTTCAGGAATCCCTGAATACCCCTTGACATGTATATATTTTTTAGAAGACACCCCAAAGTATTGATATAGGCCCATTTTGGTATATTTCATGCCACCATTTCACCGCCAAATGCAATCAAATAAAATAAATTGTTCACTTTTTCACAATTTTTTTCACAAACTTTAGGTTTCTCACTGAAATTATTTACAAACAACTTGTGCAATTATGGCATAAATGGTTGTAAATTCTACTCTGGGATCCCCTTTGTTCAGAAATAGCAGACATGTATGGCTTTTGTTGTTGCTTTTTGGTAATTAGAAGGGCGCTAAATGCCATTGCGCACCACACGTGTATTATGCCCAGCAGTGAAGGGGTTAATTAGGGAGCATGTAGGGAGCTTCTAGGGTTAATTTTAGCTTTAGTGTACTGTAGTAGACAATCCAAAGTATTGATCTAGGCCCATTTTGGTATATTTCATGCCACCATTTCACCGCCAAATGCGATCAAATTGAA
Source organism: Bombina bombina (assembly GCF_027579735.1). NCBI lineage: Eukaryota > Metazoa > Chordata > Amphibia > Anura > Bombinatoridae > Bombina > Bombina bombina. The sequence goes on from NC_069499.1 coordinate 941,219,543, forward strand.
AAAAAACTAATTTTTTTAACAATTTTAGGTTTCTCACTGAAATCATTTACAAGCAGCTTGTGCAATTATAGCACAAATGGTTGTAAATGCTTCTCTGGGATCCCCTTTGTTCAGAAATAGCAGATATATATGGCTTTGGTGTTGCTCTTTGGTAATTAGAAGGTCGCTAAATGCCGCTGCACAACACACATGTATAATGCCCAGCAGTGAAGGGGTTAATTAGGGAGCTTGTAGGGAGTTTGTAGGGTTAATTTTAACTTTAGTGTAGTAGACATCCCAAAGTATTGATCTAGGCCCATTGTGGTATATTTCATGCCACCATTTCATCGCCAAATGCAATCAAATAAAAAAAATCGTTCACTTTTTCACAATTTTTTTCACAAACTTTAGGTTTCTAACTGAAATTATTTACAAACAGCTTGTGCAATTATTTCACAAATGGTTGTAAATGCTTCTCTGAGATCCCATTTGTTCAGAAATAGCAGACATATATGTCTTTGGCGTGGCTTTTTGGTAATTAGAAGGCCGCTAAATGCCGCTGCGCATCACACGTGTATTATGTCTAGCAGTGAAGGGGTTAATTAGGTAGCTTGTAGGGAGCTTGCAGGGTTAATTTTAGCTTTAGTGTAGAGATCAGCCTCCCACCTGACACATCACACCCCCTGATCCCTCCCAAACAGCTCCCTTCCCTCCCCCACCCCACAATTGTTCCCGCCATCTTAAGTACTGGCAGAAAGTCTGCCAGTACAAAAATAAAGGGAATCTTTGTTTTGTTTTTTAAAAATTGTATAGCATATTTACATATGCTGCTGTGTAGGATTCCCCTTAGCCCCCAACCTCCCTGATCAAACATCTCTCTAACCGTCCCCCTCTGCATTTTTGGGGGCCATCTTGGGTACTGGCAGCTACCCAGTTAGCAGAAAAAAATGTTTTTTTTTTGTTTTTTTTTCCCATTTTTTTTCTGTAGTGTAGCTTCCCTCCCATATTCCAACCCAACACCCCCTGATTTAGCTTTTTATTTGTATTTTTATTAGATTTTATAAACCCTGATTACCAAGTCCTATGGTGCATATTTTCTGTAGTGTAGTGGTTCCCACCCGCTCCCTCCCCGTGCATGCACCCGCCCCCTCCCTATCGTGCACCCGCGCGCATCCGTGCACGCCCCCGGTCATCCCCGCCCACGATCCCGCCCCCCTCCACATCACTGGGCCCATCGATGGCCGCCACCCGCCTCCCACGTCGGCTCCCACCCACCAACGATACCGGCCATCGATGTCCGGTGCAGAGAGGGCCACAGAGTGGCTCTCTCTGCATTGGATGGCCATACATGGTTATTGCAGGATGCCTCCATATCGAGGCATCACTGCAATAACCGGAAAGCAGCTGGAAGCGAGCAGGATCGCTTCCAGCTGCTTTCCACACTGAGGACATGCAGGGTACGTCCTCAGGCGTTAACTGCCTTTTTTTGAGGACGTACCCTGCACGTCCTTGGTCATTAAGGGGTTAATGTAATTTTAGTATAGTATAGTTAGGGTAGGTTAATTAATAGTTTGATATAGTTTCTTTTAATTCTACAGGTAAGTTTTAATTTATTATAAGATAGGGATGTTGTAATTTTAATGTAAAGTTAGTGGGTTGTTAGGTTTAGGGGTTAATAACTTAATTTAGTTTATGGCGATGTGGGGGGCTGGCGGTTTAGTGGTTAATAGGTTTAGTTAGTGGTAGTGATGTGGGAGGCCAGGGGTTTAGGGGTTAATACATTTATTTAGTTGCGTTGGGGTCCGGGAGCAGCGGGATAGGAGTTAATACTTTTATTTCGTTGCGATGGGGTCCAGGATAGCAGCGAGATCGATGACTGTTATTTAACAACAGTCCACTGCTCATTGCCCCGTACTTGGTGCGCGGCTTTTTGCCGGCTTTTTTTTATAAATATGGAGATCGTTTTCAGGTCCACGGCCACGATGTTAGGCGATGTTAGATGAGCGTATTGGTGCCGGCGAATGCAACAAAGTTGACGGCTTGATAGATAGGCCCCTATGTTGCAAACACAGCAATTTTATCAGCTTGTTTATGCAAAGACTTGCAGGTTTTGAAATTAGCAGGGGAGGTCACAGCTGCTATTGTATGTGGATGACTTATTAATATACTTTCCCACCCTGGATAGCTATAAGTAGGATACAAAAGCTCTCCTTGTGTATCTGGGCTACAAGGGTCACAAAGTTACCTCCTCTTATGGTACAGTATGTTTTACAGCAAGAATAATATATAGGTCTCACCCTTGGCTTTCACAGCCTGTCAACGGACAGAAATCAGGATATTATATACAGCCTAAAACCTACTGCAAACAATATACATTTTGGAAATTTTGGAACTTTTTAGGCATGGCAGGTTTTTGCAGATTATGGATTTAAGGTTGTTGATCAATGTCTAAACCTTTCATTCAGTTAATTACCAGAACTGTTAATTTAGAACACTGAGACTGAAAAATGTTTTAAGCTAATTTTAATCTGTTCTTCTTACAGTTCCAGCTCTGTGCCTCCCACCCTACAATTTTCTTCTCTATGTACGAGTGAAAGGGGATAAGCTTCAGGAGTTCTTACACAATTTGTAGAAGGACATACATTAAAAAGACAGTCTACTCCAGAATGTTGTATTGTTTAAAAAGATAATCGCTTTATTACTCATTCCCTAGCTTTGCATAACCAACACTGTTATAATATATATTATATATTTATATATATTATATATATATTATACTGTTAATATAATTTTTACCTCTATGATTATGTTGTATTTAAGACACTACAGACTGCCCCTTATCTCAGGTCTTTTGACAGACTTGCATTTTAGCCAATCAGTGCTGACTCCTAGGTAACTCCAGGGGCATTAGCACAATGTTATCTATATGGCACACGTGAACTAATACCCTCTAGCAGTGAAAAACTGTCAGATAAGAGGCGGCCTTTAAGGTCTTAGAAATTAACATATTAGCCTACCTAGGTTTAACTTTCAACTTAGAATACCAAGAGAACAAAGCAGCAACCCTTACACACAGTAAAAAAGCATTGTAACTCCCTGGAAGCCTTAACAAACACCAAACGCATACGCAATATCAACCCCTAAACCGCCGTCCCCCCACAAAACAAAAACCGCTATCCCTCCACATTGCAATCACTAAAAAAATGTATTAACTCCTAAACCACCATCCCCCCACAACACAAAGTACCCAATTAAACTATTAACCCTTAAACCGCTATCCCCCACAACACAAAGTACCTAATTAAACTATTAATCCCTAAACCTCCATCCCCCCACAATGCAAAGTACCTAATAAAACTACTAACCCTAAACCACCATCACTCCACAATAGTACCTAATTAAACTATAAATCCCTAAACTGCCATCCCCCCACTACGCAAAGTACCTAATAAAAGTATTAACCCCTAAACCGCCATCCCCCACAATGCAAAGTATTAAACTAATAACTAAACCCCCTAACCTAACACCACCTAACTTAACCCCAATTAAAATACACATAAATAAAATTAAAAAAGATACTACTTAAAAAAAAATTACAAATAATAAAAAAATCTAAATTACCAAAAAACCCTGACATTACATAAAATAAAAATACCTAAGATTACTGAAAATAAAAAAACTAACATTACATAAAATAAAAAAAACCTGATTACAGAAAATAAGAAAACTAACATTACATAAAATAAAAAAACCTGATTACTGAAAATAAGAAAACTAACATTACATAAAATTAAAAAAACTAAGATTACTGAAAAAACAACAACTATCTTTACAAAAAAAATTCCTATTCTAACACCCCCATTAAAAAAAAAATACACCCCAAAATAAAAAAAAAACATAATCTAGAAATTAACTGCCAATAGCCCTTAAAGGGCCTTTTGTAGGGCTTTGCCCTAAAGTTAACAGCTCTTTTGCAAAGCAATAAATAAATTATCCCCTAACATTACAACCCCCAACTCCCCAACCTCCCAAAATAAAAAAATCCTAAATTAAAAAACCCTAATCTACTCATTGCCCCAAAAAGGGCATTTGGATGGGCATTGCCCTTAAAAGTGCATTCAGCTCTTTTTCAGCCCATTAAAAATAAAAAAGCTCTAATCTAAAAAAAAACCCAGCCCCCCAAAAAAAACAAAAAAACCTAACAATAACCCGAAAATTAGTATTCACCATTGAGGAAGGGCTGCGATCCATCTTCATCCTGGCAGTGAAACATCTTCATCCATCACGGGAACATCTTCAATCTTCATCCCGACAGCGGTTCATCTTCTGTCTTTATCCCGGTGGTGGAGGCAGAAAGGTCATCTGCGAAGTTGGTCCTCATCTTCATCCAAGCAACACGGAGCTCATCTTCATGCGGTCTCTAGCCACACACTGAAGATTGAATGCAACATACCCCTTTTATATAGGGGTACCCTTGCATTCCTATTGGCTGATTTGATTCTTCAAATTCAAATCAGCCAATAGGATGAAACGTGCTTTCAACAAACACACACTATTGCTCTCACACACACACTAAGGAACAAATACACACTCTTGCTCACACACAGAAATAAACACACACTCTTGCCCACACACACATAAACAAACACGCACTCTTGTTCACACACACAGGAATAAACATACACTCTTGTTCACACACACACAGGAACAAACACACACTCTTGCTCACACATACAGGAACAAACTCACACTCTTGCTCCCAAATACAAACACACACAGGAACAAACACAAAATCTTGCTCACACACAGGAACAAATAAACACACTCTTGCTCACACACACAAACACACACAGGAACAAACACACAATCTTGCTCACAGACAGGAACAAACATACATTCTTGCTCACACACACAGGAACAAAAACTCACTCTTGCTCAAACACAGTAACAAAGACACACTCTTGCTCATACATACAAATGAATACACACAGGAACAAACACACACTCTTGCTCACACACAAGAACAAACACTCTTTCTCACACGCACACACAGGAACAAACACACACTCTTGGACACACACAAAATTGCTAACATACAAACAGGAACAAATACACCCACTTGGCTCACACACACAGGAATAAAGTAACACTCTTGCACACACGAACAGACACAGAAACAAACTTACACACTTGCTTACAGTGACACACACATACATATAAAGCCCACTTTAACATTAATATAGAAACATTGGGGGATATTTATCAAGTTGTCAACTGCAAATACGCCGGAATTCTGCAGCGTAATTGTTGCGAGATTGATCCGATCTAGTTAGCAAAGCCTACAGACCGGAAAAAGTTGATATTTGTGACCTAACATACGATCCGCCGGTCTTAATCTGACGCAGATCGATGCTTATGTCATTACAGATGTTCTGAATACACATTTGGCTCTATTTTACCTCTTTTCCCAGTTATCAAACATTTAACAGGTACGCTCGCGGCTATTCCGGCCCAGTGTACCTGGTTTTCAATCCACCACCATGGAGGCCGTGGATGCTTTAGAAATCAATGGGAGTCTGAAAGCACCGAAAGCTTATGTTCAATGCTGCCAGATATCCCATTGATTTCTATGGTTGAAAACAAGTAACGTTTACACCTAACACCCTAACATAAGCCCCGAGTCTAAACACCCCTAATTTGCCGCCCCGACATCTCTGCAACCTAAATAAAGTTATTAACCCCTATCCTGCCGCCCCGGACCCCGCCTCAACCTAAATAAATGTATTAACCCCTATCCGCCGCTCCCAGACCCCGCCGCAACCTAAATAAATGTATTAACCCCTAAACCTCTGGCCTCCCACATCACTACCCCTAACTAAACCTATTAACCCCTAAACCACCAGCCCCCGACATCGCCATAAACTAAATTAAGCTATTAAACCCTAAATCTAACAAGCCGCTAACTTTAAATTAAAATTACAAAATCCCTATCTTAAAATAAATTTAAATTTATCTGTAGAATTAAAAGAAACTAAACTATTAATAACCTACCCTAACTATTATACTACAATTAAATTAAACTACCAATTAAATTAACTAAATTACATATTAAAAACCCTAACCCTACTCAAATTATTTAAATCTACTATTACACATTATTAAAAATGACTAAATTACCAAAAAAATAGACGCTAAGGCCTAGATTTGGAGTTCGGCGGTAGCCGTCAAAACCAGCGTTAGAGGCTCCTAACGCTGGTTTTGGCCGCCCGCTGGTATTTGGAGTCAGTGATTAAAGGGTCTAACGCTCACTTTTCAGCCGCGACTTTTCCATACCGCAGATCCCCCTACGCCATTTGCGTATCCTATCTTTTCAATGGGATCTTCCTAACGCCGGTATTTAGAGTCGTTTCTGAAGTGAGCGTTAGAACTCTAACGACAAAACTCCAGCCGCCTGAAAATAGCAGGAGTTAAGAGCTTTCTGGCTAACGCCGGTTCATAAAGCTCTTAACTACTGTACCCTAACGTACACTAACACCCATAAACTACCTATGTACCCCTAAACCGAGCTCCCCCCACATCGCCGCCACTCGATTAAAATATTTTAACCCCTAATCTGCCGACCGCCACCTACGTTTTACTTATGTACCCCTAATCTGCTGCCCCTAACCCCGCCAACCCCTGTATTACATTTATTAACCCCTAACCTGCCCCCCACAACGTTGCCGCCAGCTACTTAAAATAATTAACCCCTAATCTGCCGACCGCAAAGCGCCGCCACCTACGTTGTCCCTATATACCCCTAATCTGCTGCCCCTAACACCGCCGACCCCTATATTATATTTATTAACCCCTAATCTGCCCCCCTCAACGTCGCCGACACCTGCCTACACTTATTAACCCCTAATCTGCCGAGCGGACCGCACCGCTACTATAATAAAGTTATTAACCCCTAACCCGCCTCACTAACCCTATCATAAATAGTATTAACCCCTAATCTGCCCTCCCTAACATCGCCGACACCTACCTTCAATTATTAACCCCTAATCTGACGACCAGAGCTCATTGCTACTATAATAAATGGATTAACCCCTAAAGCTAAGTCTAACCCTAACACTAACACCCCCCTAACTTAAAAATAATTTACATCTAACTAAATAAATTAACTCTTATTAAATAACTTATTCCTATTTAAAGCTAAATACTTACCTGTAAAATAAATCCTAATATAGCTACAATATAAATTATAATTATATTATAGCTATTTTAGGATTAATATTTATTTTACAGGCAACTTTGTAATTATTTTAACCAGGTACAATAGCTATTAAATAGTTAAGAACTATTTAATAGTTACCTAGTTAAAATAATAACAAATTTACCTGTAAAATAAATCCTAACCTAAGATATAATTAAACCTAACACTACCCTATCAATACATTAATTAAATAAACTACCTACAATTACCTACAATTAACCTAACACTACACTATCAATAAATTAATTAAACACAATTCCTACAAATAAATACAATTAAATAAACTAGCTAAAGTACAAAAAATAAAAAAGAACTAAGTTACAAAAAATAAAAAAATATTTACAAACATAAGAAAAATATTACAACAATTTTAAACTAATTACACCTACTCTAAGCCCCCTAATAAAATAACAAAGCCCCCCAAAATAAAAAATTCCCTACCCTATTCTAAATTAAAAAAGTTACAAGCTCTTTTACCTTACCAGCCCTGAACAGGGCCCTTTGCGGGGCATGCCCCAAGAATTTCAGCTCTTTTGCCTGTAAAAAAAAACATACAATTGCCCCCCCCCAACATTACAACTCACCACCCAAATACCCCTAATCTAACCCAAACCCCCCTTAAAGAAACCTAACACTAAGCCCCTGAAGATCATCCTACCTTGTCTTCACCATACCAGGTTCACCGATCCGTCCTGGCTCCAACATCTTCATCCAACCCAAGCGGGGGTTGGCGATCCATCATCCGGTGGCTGAAGAGGTCCAGAAGAGGCTCCAAAGTCTTCCTCCTATCCGGCAAGAAGAGGACATCCGGACCGGCAAACATCTTCTCCAAGCGGCATCTTCGATCTTCTTCCATCCGGTGCGGAGCGGGTCCATCTTGAAGCAGGCGACGCGGATCCATCCTCTTCTTCCGTTGTCTCCCGACTAATGACGGTTCCTTTAAGGGACGTCATCCAAGATGGCGTCCCCTCGAATTCCGATTGGCTGATAGGATTCTATCAGCCAATCGGAATTAAGGTAGGAATTTTCTGATTGGCTGATGGAATCAGCCAATCAGAATCAAGTTCAATCCGATTGGCTGATCCAATCAGCCAATCAGATTGAGCTCGCATTCTATTGGCTGATCGGAACAGCCAATAGAATGCGAGCTCAATCTGATTGGCTGATTGGATCAGCCAATCGGATTGAACTTGATTCTGATTGGCTGATTCCATCAGCCAATCAGAAAATTCCTACCTTAATTCCGATTGGCTGATAGAATCCTATCAGCCAATCGGAATTCGAGGGACGCCATCTTGGATGACGTCCCTTAAAGGAACCGTCATTAGTCGGGAGACAACGGAAGAAGAGGATGGATCCGCGTCGCCTGCTTCAAGATGGACCCGCTCCGCACCGGATGGAAGAAGATCGAAGATGCCGCTTGGAGAAGATGTTTGCCGGTCCAGATGTCCTCTTCTTGCCGGATAGGAGGAAGACTTTGGAGCCTCTTCTGGACCTCTTCAGCCACCGGATGATGGATCGCCAACCCCCGCTTGGGTTGGATGAAGATGTTGGAGCCAGGACGGATCGGTGAACCTGGTATGGTGAAGACAAGGTAGGATGATCTTCAGGGGCTTAGTGTTAGGTTTCTTTAAGGGGGGTTTGGGTTAGATTAGGGGTATGTGGGTGGTGGGTTGTAATGTTGGGGGGGGGGTATTGTATGTTTTTTTTTACAGGCAAAAGAGCTGAAATTCTTGGGGCATGCCCCGCAAAGGGTCCTGTTCAGGGCTGGTAAGGTAAAAGAGCTTGTAACTTTTTTAATTTAGAATAGGGTAGGGAATTTTTTATTTTGGGGGGCTTTGTTATTTTATTAGGGGGCTTAGAGTAGGTGTAATTAGTTTAAAATTGTTGTAATATTTTTCTTATGTTTGTAAATATTTTTTTATTTTTTGTAACTTAGTTCTTTTTTATTTTTTGTACTTTAGCTAGTTTATTTAATTGTATTTATTTGTAGGAATTGTGTTTAATTAATTTATTGATAGTGTAGTGTTAGGTTAATTGTAGGTAATTGTAGGTAGTTTATTTAATTAATGTATTGATAGGGTAGTGTTAGGTTTAATTATATCTTAGGTTAGGATTTATTTTACAGGTAAATTTGTTATTATTTTAACTAGGTAACTATTAAATAGTTCTTAACTATTTAATAGCTATTGTACCTGGTTAAAATAATTACAAAGTTGCCTGTAAAAACAGAATTTATGTTTACCTGATAAATTACTTTCTCCAACGGTGTGTCCGGTCCACGGCGTCATCCTTACTTGTGGGATATTCTCTTCCCCAACAGGAAATGGCAAAGAGCCCAGCAAAGCTGGTCACATGATCCCTCCTAGGCTCCGCCTTCCCCAGTCATTCGACCGACGTAAAGGAGGAATATTTGCATAGGAGAAACCATATGATACCGTGGTGACTGTAGTTAAAGAAAATAAATTATCAGACCTGATTAAAAAACCAGGGCGGGCCGTGGACCGGACACACCGTTGGAGAAAGTAATTTATCAGGTAAACATAAATTCTGTTTTCTCCAACATAGGTGTGTCCGGTCCACGGCGTCATCCTTACTTGTGGGAACCAATACTAAAGCTTTAGGACACGGATGAAGGGAGGGAGCAAATCAGGTCACCTAGATGGAAGGCACCACGGCTTGCGAAACCTTTCTCCCAAAAATAGCCTCAGAAGAAGCAAAAGTATCAAACTTGTAAAATTTAGTAAAAGTGTGCAGTGAAGACCAAGTCGCTGCCCTACATATCTGATCAACAGAAGCCTCGTTCTTGAAGGCCCATGTGGAAGCCACAGCCCTAGTGGAATGAGCTGTGATTCTTTCAGGAGGCTGCCGTCCGGCAGTCTCATAAGCCAATCTGATGATGCTTTTAATCCAAAAAGAGAGAGAGGTAGAAGTTGCTTTTTGACCTCTCCTTTTACCAGAATAAACAACAAACAAGGAAGATGTTTGTCTAAAATCCTTTGTAGCATCTAAATAGAATTTTAGAGCACGAACAACATCCAAATTGTGCAACAAACGTTCCTTCTTTGAAACTGGATTCGGACACAAAGAAGGCACGACTATCTCCTGGTTAATGTTTTTGTTAGAAACAACTTTCGGAAGAAAACCAGGTTTAGTACGTAAAACCACCTTATCTGCATGGAACACCAGATAAGGAGGAGAACACTGCAGAGCAGATAATTCTGAAACTCTTCTAGCAGAAGAAATTGCAACCAAAAACAAAACTTTCCAAGATAATAACTTAATATCAACGGAATGTAAGGGTTCAAACGGAACCCCCTGAAGAACTGAAAGAACTAAATTGAGACTCCAAGGAGGAGTCAAAGGTTTGTAAACAGGCTTGATTCCAACCAGAGCCTGAACAAAGGCTTGAACATCTGGCACAGCTGCCAGCTTTTTGTGAAGTAACACAGACAAGGCAGAAATCTGTCCCTTCAAGGAACTTGCAGATAATCCTTTCTCCAAACCTTCTTGAAGAAAGGATAGAATCTTAGGAATTTTTACCTTGTCCCAAGGGAATCCTTTAGATTCACACCAACAGATATATTTTTTCCATATTTTGTGGTAAATTTTTCTAGTTACAGGCTTTCTGGCCTGAACAAGAGTATCAATGACAGAATCTGAGAACCCTCGCTTTGATAAGATCAAGTGTTCAATCTCCAAGCAGTCAGTTGGAGTGAGACCAGATTCGGATGTTCGAACGGACCTTGAACAAGAAGGTCTCGTCTCAAAGGTAGCTTCCATGGTGGAGCCGATGACATATTCACCAGGTCTGCATACCAAGTCCTGCGTGGCCACGCAGGAGCTATCAAGATCACCGATGCCCTCTCCTGATTGATCCTGGCTACCAGCCTGGGGATGAGAGGAAACGGCGGGAATACATAAGCTAGTTTGAAGGTCCAAGGTGCTACTAGTGCATCTACTAGAGTCGCCTTGGGATCCCTGGATCTGGACCCGTAGCAAGGAACCTTGAAGTTCTGACGAGAGGCCATCAGATCCATGTCTGGAATGCCCCACAATTGAGTAATTTGGGCAAAGATTTCCGGATGGAGTTCCCACTCCCCCGGATGAAATGTCTGACGACTCAGAAAATCCGCTTCCCAATTTTCCACTCCTGGGATGTGGATTGCAGACAAGTGGCAGGAGTGAGTCTCCGCCCATTGAATGATTTTGGTCACTTCTTCCATCGCCAGGGAACTCCTTGTTCCCCCCTGATGGTTGATGTACGCAACAGTCGTCATGTTGTCTGATTGAAACCGTATGAACTTGGCCTTTGCTAGCTGAGGCCAAGCCTTGAGAGCATTGAATATCGCTCTTAGTTCCAGAATATTTATCGGGAGAAGAGATTCTTCCCGAGACCAAAGACCCTGAGCTTTCAGGGGTCCCCAGACCGCGCCCCAGCCCACCAGACTGGCGTCGGTCGTGACAATGACCCACTCTGGTCTGCGGAAGCTCATCCCCTGTGACAGGTTGTCCAGGGACAGCCACCAACGGAGTGAATCTCTGGTCCTCTGATCTACTTGTATCGTCGGAGACAAGTCTGTATAGTCCCCATTCCACTGACTGAGCATGCACAGTTGTAATGGTCTTAGATGAATTCGCGCAAAAGGAACTATGTCCATTGCCGCTACCATCAAACCTATTACTTCCATGCACTGCGCTATGGAAGGAAGAGGAACAGAATGAAGTATTTGACAAGAGTTTAGAAGTTTTGATTTTCTGGCCTCTGTCAGAAAAATCCTCATTTCTAAGGAGTCTATTATTGTTCCCAAGAAGGGAACCCTTGTTGACGGAGATAGAGAACTTTTTTCTACGTTCACTTTCCACCCGTGAGATCTGAGAAAGGCCAGGACAATGTCCGTGTGAGCCTTTGCTTGAGGAAGGGACGACGCTTGAATCAGAATGTCGTCCAAGTAAGGTACTACTGCAATGCCCCTTGGTCTTAGCACCGCTAGAAGGGACCCTAGTACCTTTGTGAAAATCCTTGGAGCAGTGGCTAATCCGAACGGAAGTGCCACAAACTGGTAATGCTTGTCCAGGAATGCGAACCTTAGGAACCGATGATGTTCCTTGTGGATAGGAATATGTAGATACGCATCCTTTAAATCCACCGTGGTCATGAATTGACCTTCCTGGATGGAAGGAAGAATTGTTCGAATGGTTTCCATTTTGAACGATGGAACCTTGAGAAACTTGTTTAGGATCTTGAGATCTAAGATTGGTCTGAATGTTCCCTCTTTTTTGGGAACTACGAACAGATTGGAGTAGAACCCCATCCCTTGTTCTCCTAAAGGAACAGGATGAATCACTCCCATTTTTAACAGGTCTTCTACACAATGTAAGAATGCCTGTCTTTTTATGTGGTCTGAAGACAATTGAGACCTGTGGAACCTCCCCCTTGGGGGAAGCCCCTTGAATTCCAGAAGATAACCTTGGGAGACTATTTCTAGTGCCCAAGGATCCAGAACATCTCTTGCCCAAGCCTGAGCGAAGAGAGAGAGTCTGCCCCCCACCAGATCCGGTCCCGGATCGGGGGCCAACATCTCATGCTGTCTTGGTAGCAGTGGCAGGTTTCTTGGCCTGCTTTCCTTTGTTCCAGCCTTGCATTGGTCTCCAGGCTGGCTTGGCTTGAGAAGTATTACCCTCTTGCTTAGAGGACGTAGCACTTGGGGCTGGTCCGTTTCTGCGAAAGGGACGAAAATTAGGTTTATTTTTGGCCTTGAAAGACCTATCCTGAGGAAGGGCGTGGCCCTTGCCCCCAGTGATATCAGAGATAATCTCTTTCAAGTCAGGGCCAAACAGCGTTTTCCCCTTGAAAGGAATGTTAAGCAATTTGTTCTTGGAAGACGCATCCGCTGACCAAGATTTTAACCAAAGCGCTCTGTGCGCCACAATAGCAAAACCAGAATTTTTCGCCGCTAACCTAGCCAATTGCAAAGTGGCGTCTAGGGTGAAAGAATTAGCCAATTTGAGAGCATGAATTCTGTCCATAATCTCCTCATAAGAAGAAGAATTATTATTGAGCGCCTTTTCTAGCTCATCGAACCAGAAACACGCTGCTGTAGTGACAGGAACAATGCATGAAATTGGTTGTAGAAGGTAACCTTGCTGAACAAACATCTTTTTAAGCAAACCTTCTAATTTTTTATCCATAGGATCTTTGAAAGCACAACTATCTTCTATGGGTATAGTGGTGCGTTTGTTTAGAGTAGAAACCGCCCCCTCGACCTTGGGGACTGTCTGCCATAAGTCCTTTCTGGGGTCGACCATAGGAAACAATTTTTTAAATATGGGGGGAGGGACGAAAGGTATACCGGGCCTTTCCCATTCTTTATTTACAATGTCCGCCACCCGCTTGGGTATAGGAAAAGCTTCGGGGGGGCCCCGGGACCTCTAGGAACTTGTCCATTTTACATAGTTTCTCTGGAATGACCAAATTCTCACAATCATCCAGAGTAGATAACACCTCCTTAAGCAGAGCGCGGAGATGTTCCAATTTAAATTTAAATGTAATCACATCAGGTTCAGCTTGTTGAGAAATTTTCCCTGAATCTGAAATTTCTCCCTCAGACAAAACCTCCCTGGCCCCCTCAGACTGGTGTAGGGGCCCTTCAGAACCAATATCATCAGCGTCCTCATGCTCTTCAGTATTTTCTAAAACAGAGCAGTCGCGCTTTCGCTGATAAGTGGGCATTTTGGCTAAAATGTTTTTGATAGAATTATCCATTACAGCCGTTAGTTGTTGCATAGTAAGGAGTATTGGCGCGCTAGATGTACTAGGGGCCTCCTGTGTGGGCAAGACTGGTGTAGACGAAGGAGGGGATGATGCAGTACCATGCTTACTCCCCTCACTTGAGGAATCATCTTGGGCATCATTTTCTCTAAATTTTGTGTCACATAAATCACATCTATTTAAATGAGAAGGAACCTTGGCTTCCCCACATTCAGAACACAGTCTATCTGGTAGTTCAGACATGTTAAACAGGCAAAAACTTGATAACAAAGTACAAAAAGCGTTTTAAAATAAACCGTTACTGTCACTTTAAATTTTAAACTGAACACACTTTATTACTGCAATTGCGAAAAAGTATGAAGGAATTGTTCAAAATTCATCAAAATTTCACCACAGTGTCTTAAAGCCTTAAAAGTATTGCACACCAAATTTGGAAGCTTTAACCCTTAAAATAACGGAACCGGAGCCGTTTTTATATTTAACCCCTTTACAGTCCCTGGTATCTGCTTTGCTGAGACCCAACCAAGCCCAAAGGGGAATACGATACCAAATGACGCCTTCAGAAAGTCTTTTCTATGTATCAGAGCTCCTCACACATGCATCTGCATGTCATGCTTCTCAAAAACAAGTGCGCAATAGAGGCGCGAAAATGAGACTCTGCCTATGATTAGGGAAAGCCCCTAGAGAGTAAGGTGTCCAATACAGTGCCTGCCGGTTATTTTACATAATTCCCAAGATTAAAATAATTCCTCAAGGCTATGGAGTATAAAATATGTTTATATATAAATCGATTTAGCCCAGAAAATGTCTACAGTCTTAAAAAGCCCTTGTGAAGCCCTTTTTTTCTTTCTGTAATAAAAATGGCTTACCGGATCCCATAGGGAAAATGACAGCTTCCAGCATTACATCGTCTTGTTAGAATGTGTCATACCTCAAGCAGCAAAAGTCTGCTCACTGTTCCCCCAACTGAAGTTAATTCCTCTCAACAGTCCTGTGTGGAAACAGCCATCGATTTTAGTAACGGTTGCTAAAATCATTTTCCTCTTACAAACAGAAATCTTCATCTCTTTTCTGTTTCAGAGTAAATAGTACATACCAGCACTATTTTAAAATAACAAACTCTTGATTGAATAATAAAAACTACAGTTAAACACTAAAAAACTCTAAGCCATCTCCGTGGAGATGTTGCCTGTACAACGGCAAAGAGAATGACTGGGGAAGGCGGAGCCTAAAAGGGATCATGTGACCAGCTTTGCTGGGCTCTTTGCCATTTCCTGTTGGGGAAGAGAATATCCCACAAGTAAGGATGACGCCGTGGACCGGACACACCTATGTTGGAGAAATAAATATTAATCCTAAAATAGCTATAATATAATTATAATTTATATTGTAGCTATATTAGGATTTATTTTACAGGTAAGTATTTAGCTTTAAATAGGAATAAGTTATTTAATAAGAGTTAATTTATTTCGTTAGATGTAAATTATATTTAAGTTAGGGGGGTGTTAGTGTTAGGGTTAGACTTAGCTTTAGGGGTTAATACATTTATTAGAATAGCGGTGAGGTCCGCTCGGCAGATTAGGGGTTAATAATTGAAGGTAGGTGTCGGCGATGTTAGGGAGGGCAGATTAGGGGTTAATACTATTTATGATAGGGTTAGTGAGGCGGATTAGGGGTTAATAGCTTTATTATAGTAGCGCTCAGGTCCGCTCGGCAGATTAGGGGTTAATAAGTGTAGGCAGGTGTCGGCGACGTTGAGGGGGGCAGATTAGGGGTTAATAAATATAATATAGGGGTCGGCGATGTTAGGGCAGCAGATTAGGGGTACATAGGGATAACGTAGGTTGCGGCGGTTTACGGAGCGGCAGATTAGGGGTTAAAAAAAATATGCAGGGGTCAGCGATAGCGGGGGCGGCAGAATAGGGGTTAATAAGTGTAAGGTTAGGGGTGTTTAGACTCGGGGTACATGTTAGAGTGTTAGGTGCAGACGTAGGAAGTGTTTCCCCATAGGAAACAATGGGGCTGCGTTAGGAGCTGAACGCTGCTTTTTTGCAGGTGTTAGGTTTTTTTTCAGCTCAAACAGCCCCATTGTTTTCTATGGGGGAATCGTGCACGAGCACGTTTTTGAGGCTGGCCGCGTCCGTAAGCAACTCTGGTATCGAGAGTTGCATTTGCGGTAAAAATGCTCTACGCTCCTTTTTTGGAGCCTAACGCAGCATTTGTTTGAACTCTCGATACCAGAGTTAAATTTATGGTGCGGCCAGAAAAAAACCCGCGGAGCGTTAACAGCCCTTCTACCACCAAACTCCAAATCTAGGCCTTAGTTACTAAAAATAAAAAACACTAAATTACAAAAAAAAAACACATTATCAAAAATAAAAATGAATTACACCTAATCTAATAGCCCTATCAAAAAAAACAAACAAAAAACCTAGCCTACAATAAACTACAAATGGCCCTTAAAAGGGCCATTTGTGGGGTATTGCCCCAAAGACATCAGCTCTTCTACCTGTAAAAAAAAATACAATCACCACCCAGCAGTAAAACTCACCACCCAACCAACCCCCCCAAATAAAAAACCTACCTAAAATAACCTAAGTTCCCCATTGCCCTGAAAAGGGCATTTGTATAGGCATTGCCCTTAAAATGGCATTTAGCTCTTTTACATGCCCAGACCCTAATCTAAAAATAAAACCCACACAAAAAACCTTAAATAAACCTAAAACTAACCCCCAACGATCCACTTACAGTTATTGAAGTCCCGTTTGCAGGATCCATCCAGCCGTCAAAAAGTCTTCATCCAGGTGGCCTCTTCCATCTTCAGCCAGTCGGCGAAGTTCTCATCCAGGCGGCAAGAAGTCTTCATCCAAAATTTAGGAAAAACAAGAGAGGCGCCTGTGTGTACCGGTAATGGAATATGGTAATCACAATGAATGATCCCTAGTCACGGTACTCACATTTGTGAAGAGCACTCAGACAGTGGTATTAGGCACAGGCTGGATATTTGACAGCAACCCAGCTCACTAATAAGCCTGGATACAGGAACAAGATGGCATCCTGTGTGTAATACGACCGGGTAATATCAGTGAATATATCCCTAATCAGGGTACTCACATTTGTGAAGAGCACTTAGACAGTGCTATAAGAAGCAGGCTGGATGTTTGACAGCGACCCAGCTCACTGAACAGACCGGTGATAGCTGATAGCACTATCTGAGTGCTCTTTACAAATGCGAGTAGCCTGATTATGGATATATTCACTGATATTACCCGGTCCTATTACTGATACACACAGGGGCCCTGTTTGTCTTCTCTCTCCAGATTTGATGCCATCTTGTTCCTGTATCCAGGCTAATCAGTGAGCTGGTTTGCTGTCAAATATCCAGCCTGTGCCTAATAGTACTGTCTGAGTACAGTGTGAGTACCCTGACTAGGGATCATTTATTGTGATTACCAAATTCCATTACCGGTACACACAGGCACCTCTTTTGTTTTTCCCAAATTTCAGATTTTGTGACATCTTGATGTGAGGAGAGTGCAGCCCTATCCATTGACCACTTAACAACAGTTTCACCTACTGGCCTCCTTTTGGACCACTTATTACTAATGGACATTTATACATAGAGACCCATACTTGATAATACTTTGGTACTAATATTTTTTTGTATAACCTTATTCCTACCAGGTTGTATTTCTTATATTGATTGATTTATGACAAAACATATCATAGTTATAGTCTAAATATATATTCTCTTAATTAAATCTATAGCACCCCCTATCAGGAGTCAGAAACCACTGACTTCGTTATTATTTAAGTCATCATCCAGATGGCATCTTCTATCTCCATCCATCCGGCGCGGAGCGGGTCCATCCTGAAGACATCCAGCACGGAGCTCCTCTTCATACGGTCGCCGCTGTAAACTGGAACTTCAATGCAAGTGGCGTCATCTAAGATGGCGTCCCTTGCATTTCTATTGGCTGAAAGGTTTCAATCAGCCAATAGGATTAGAGTTGCTAAAATCCTATTGGCTGTTTCAGTCAGCCAATAGGATTTGAGTAGCTCTCATCCTATTGGCTGTTCCAATCAGTCAATAGGATTGAGCTCTCATCCTATTGGCTGATTTGAACAGCCATGAGGATGAGAGCTGCTCAAGTCCTATTGGCTGTTTGGAACAGCCAATAGGATTTTAGCAGCTCTAATCCTATTGGCTGGAACTTAATCGGATGGATGAAGTTCAGGATGGAACTGCTCCGCGCCGGGTGGATGAAGATAGAAGAGACCGTTTGGATGAAGACTTCTTGTCACCTGGATGAGGACTTCGATAGCTGGAAGAAGATGGAAGAGGCTGTCCAGATGAAGACTTCTTCCCGGCTGGATGGATCCTTCAAGCGGGACTTCAATAAATGTAAATGGATCGTGTGGGGTTAGTGTTAGGTTTATTTAACTTTTTTTGGGTGGATTTTATTTTTAGATTAAGGTCAGATAAAATAGCTAAATGCTCTTTTAAGGGCAATGCCATACAAATGCCCTTTTCAGGGCAATGGGGAGCTTAGGTTATTTTAGGTTTTTATTTGGGGGGGTTGGTTGGTTGGGTGGTGGGTTTTACTGTTGGGGGTGTTTGTATTTTTTTTTACAGGTAAAAGAACTGATTTCTTTGGGGCAATGCCCCACAAAAGGCCCTTTTAAGGACCATTGGTAGTTTATTGTAGACTAGGTTTTTTTTTTATTTTGGGGGGCTTTTTTTATTTTGATAGGGCTATTAGATTAGGTGTAATTCTTGTTTATTTTTGATAATGTGGTTTGGTTTTTCTCGTAATTTAGTGTTTTTATTTTTTGTAACTTAGCGTTTATTTTTTTGGGTAATTTAGTCATTTTTAATAATGTGTAATAGTAGATTTAAATAATTTGAGTAGGGTTAGGGTTTTTTAATATGTAATTTAGTTAATTTAATTGGTAGTTTAATTTAATTGTAGTAAAATAGTTAGGGTAGGTTAATTAATAGTTTAAAAATAGTTTCATTTAATTCTACAGGTAAGTTTAAATTTATTTTAAGATAGGGATGTTGTAATTTGAATTTAAAATTAGCGGCTTGTTAAGTTTAGGGGTTAATAGCTTAATTTAGTGTATGGCGATGTGGGGGGCTGGCGGTTTAGGAGTTAATCAGTTTAGTTAGTGGTAGAGATGTGGGAGGCCAGAGGTTTAGGGGTTAATACATTTATTTAGGTTGCGGTAGGGTCCGGGAGAGGGTGGATAGGGGTTAATAACTTTATTTAGGTTGCAGGGGTTAAACATTTTAGTATAATGGCGGCGTTTAGTGACAAGGTATAAATAAAGTTGGGAAAAAGCTGAATAGACGTGAGATCAATGACTGTTAGTTAACAACAGTCCAATACTCATCGCCTCGTACTTGGTGTGCATCTTTTTGACAACTTTTTTTTATAAATATGGAGATCGTATTCAGGTCCGCGGCCGCAATGTTAGGCAATGTTAGGCGAGTGTATTGGTGCCGGTGAATGCAGCATAGAAGTTGAGGCTTTGATAAATATCCCCTATTGACACTTACATGCCAGTTGCTCGTACAGCACAACTCCAGAAGCTGGACTTCATTCTGAGCATTAGCTGGCTCCCATACCCATTTTTGACCTGAGTACCAGCTTGCTCCCTCAACCCTTCTGCACCTCCTCTCCCTCAGTAGCATCTAGAAGCACAAGCTGGGAGGAGACAATTTAGCCTAGCAACTGATGACTTACACACACAGCCACTCCCGTTTTTTGTGAGTCACTGCACAGGAACGTCTGTGCTGAAACAGGACAGGAAATGACAGTAAAGCTGCTGTGCTACAACTGGTACAGCTGCAATTTGAAGTAATAAAATACATATACAGTTTGTACTTGCACCACCACTGGCCCTAAAAATATAATCTACAGTGGCCTGGAGCAATTGCCAGGTAATTGCAAATTCCAGGGGAGGGGAGTGCCCTCCCTTTCCCCCCGGCCGGACACTCATGTTGTTAAATTATATTGTTGCTCACATATAACTGTTTAATATCTGCAGACTGGATAACACATTTAGATCTAGAGCAGCTATGTACTTGCACGGATCTACTTGAACACATCTGGTGAGCCAATGACAAGAGGCATATGTGCAACTGACTACCAGCTAGCTACTAGTAGTGCATTGCTGCTTCTGAGCCTATCTAGGTATGCTTTTTAACAAAGGAAGTATATTTGATAGTAAAAGTAAAGTCTTTTAAAATTCCATGTTCAGCACATGAAAGTTAAATTTTGAGTTTCATGTCCCTTTAACTTGCTCTCAGTCAGGGTGCTCTGATGCACTGATCTGTTAGTGTGAGGTTAAGTGGAACTTGATATGCAGCAATAGACGTACAGGACACCAAAAGTCTTTTAAAAAGTTTTAATAAAGCAAGAGAAACAAAAACTATGGGGACAAATAATAGCAGAGTTCAGGAACAGTCCAAAGGTCAGGTACCATGAGATCAGTCCAGCAACTAGACACCAAGGGGGAAAGCAGGAGCTATGTCCAGCAGATATAGGTGTACAGGCTAGCACAGGATACCAGCTAGATGCAGTAGTAACAGCAGGATGCAAGTAAGATGCCACTGGTACAGTAAGCACAGGAGACTCAGCAGCAGGATACAGGAGACTCAATAGGCACAGGATACCCAGCAGGTGCTGTTGGTGAGGCTGTCACAGGATATCAGGTGGGTGCATTGGGTGCAGCAGGATTCAGGTAAGCTGCCACTGGTACAGCAGGATACAGGAGAATCAGTAAGCACTAGATACCCTGCGGGTAATGTTGGTGAGACAGTCATGGGATACCAAGTGAGTGCAGCAGGTACACAGCATACAAATAATAAGCGGCCACTGGTACAGAAGGATACTGGAGACTTAGCAGTCTGTCACGGGATACCAGGTGAGTGCAGCAGGTGCAGCGGGATACAGGTAAGCTGCCACTGGTACAGAAGGATACTGGAGACTTAGCAGGCTGTCACAGGATACCAGGTGAGTGCAGCAGGTGCAGCAGGATACAGGTAAGCTGCCACTGGTACAGAAGGATACTGGAGACTCAGCAGGCTGTCACGGGATACCAGGTGAGTGCAGCAGGTGCAGTGGGATACAGGTAAGCTGCCACTGGTACAAAAGGATACTGGAGACTTAGCAGGCTGTCACGGGATACCAGGTGAGTGCAGCAGGTGCAGCGGGATACAGGTAAGCTGTCACTGGTACAGCAGAATACAGGAAACTCAGTAGGCTGTCAAGGGATACTAGGTGAGTGCAGCAGATAAAGCAGAATATCCAGGGGGTGCTATTTGTGAGATAGTCACGGAATACCAGGTGAGTGTAGCAGGTAGAGCGGGATACAGGTAAGCTGTCACTGGTACAGCAGGATACAGGAAACTAAGCAGGATGTCACGAGATACTAGGATAAGGGAGAAAAGGAACAAGAGGGCAGGTAAGCATGAGGCAAGCTCCTCAATAACTCAGCCCAGAGTGATGGGCTGAGTAGGTTTATATAAGAATTCCCAAACCTGTGGCCACATAGGTAGGAGTTCCTGTAATTAGTTATTGCACCTTTAAATTGCACCTTTAAATTAACTGTGTGGCACAGTGCACCTATGGAGAGCAGCAGCAGAAGACAGACCTTGTCATTCCTCTACATGAAGGCAGGAGCCCATTGTGAGATTATGTACGTTTCTGACAGTTAGTGGCGGCTAAGAAGTAGAACTGAAGAATCCTGGACTTAGAGCAGGGCTGCCCAAATTATGCCCAGGGGGCATACCCGGCCTGCCAGATATTTGTTTTCTGCTCAGTGGTGCTGAGGACCACACAGACATTAAGTAATCAGTTGTTTATTTGAACCACCCTTAGTGCATGTAACTAGATGTTGTACTGAGATTTACAGATAGCAGCTTGCTATTTAGTTAACTAAAATAATGATTATAATCTAATTTTATATGTAATGTGTGCTAATCCCACCATTAGTGACTGACCCTAGCACCACTAGCATAACTCCCCAGAACCTTTGTGAAGGTTCTTGGAGCTGTATCCAACTTGAAAGGTAGGGCCACAAACTGGAAACTTTTGTCTAGGAAGGCAAACCTTAGATCAGTGTTTTTCAACCAGTGTGCCGTGGCACACTAGTGTGCCGTGAGAGATCCTCAGGTGTGCCACGGCAGACTGACAACAGTGTGACATATTTTTTAAACTTTGCTTGTTTTTTACTCCCAGTGCAGGGGTAGTTTGTAGGAGGCATGGCATAACAGCAGAATACATACAGTATGTATGTGTTTGTGTGTATGTGTATATATATATGCTGTATTAGGCTACAATGTGTGATTTTTTTTAAATTTTGGGATGGTGGTGTGCCACAGGATTTTTTAATGTAAAAAAGTGTGCCACGGCAAAAAAAAAGGTTAAAAATCACTGCCTTAGATAACAAAATCATCTGTTTGAATAGAGAAATACAAAAATGTGTCTTTCAAGTCTATGGTGGTAATTAATTGACCTCCATCTTGAACGTGGTTACCCAAATAAATTGTAAGAACTTGAGATCTAGAATGGGTCTGTAAGATCCCTCCTTATTCTGAACTATGAGCAGATTTTAATTAAACCCTTGGCTTCTTTCCAACTCTGGAATGGGAATATTAACTACCAAATTTTTCAGGTTAACATTGGAAAAATACTAGTGCCTTCGACTGAAGTTTGTCTAGATGTGACAGGAAGAATCTTTCCCACGGAGACCTGGAACAAAGTCCTATTCTGTATCCCTGAGATACAATGTTCAGTACCCATGGATCCTGGAAATATTGGGACCAAGCTGACTGAAAAAGTCTCTATCTACCACCTACTAGAGCTAAACCTAGTTTAGGGGTCACACCTTCATTCATATTTTGATAGAGTAAAGTGCTTGGATTTGTTCCAAATTCTGCATGGCTTCTAATAAGACTTGGAAGCCTCAGCTTTCTGTTCGGATGAGGAAGATTTCTGATTACTGGACCAGTGAAAAAAAGAAACAATAATCAAATCTAGTTTTGTCCTTGGACTTTTTGTCCTGAGATAAAAAAGCACCCTTAGCACCAGACACTGTATCAATACTTGCATCCTGAATAAAATTTATCTTTGGAAAGGGAGAGATAAAAGACTGCCCATTGACACCATGTCTACAGATCAAGATTTGAGCCCCAATGCTCTTGTGAGAACCGCCAAAGGCACAAAAATTATCTAAAAAATTGTCACAAATAAATGAATTAGCAACCTTAATCATTTTAAGACAATCCTGAATTTCCTCTAGGGAGAGGTTTCTGAAGAGAAACCATCTCTGATAAGGTGTCACACCACAAAATGATAGCACCAGCTGCATAGGCAACACTGATTGCTGGCCTGAATAAAAAACCTGTTTAATGAAAGCTTTTCAATGAAACAGTTTCCCAAGTCAAAAAATGACCTCCAGACAAAGAATGTAAAGAGATAATACCCAGGACTGACTCTAAAATATAATGTGCTCTAAACCTGTCAGAGGGAAACACCTATGTTTGTATTGTCCTCAGGCTTAGTGTAAAAATAATAATATACATAACAATAGCCTATGGGCTATGGGAATACTCTTAACCTACATGTTAGAACTTGCTCCACCTTTCTTAACCAGCTGCAATAAACCTGCCTCCTGGTTAGATCTGAAGAAAGAGTACATTGAGAGGCCAACAGGAGGAGGCTGGAGGATAATTCCCAGCAACACCTGAGTAAGGCCAGTGATTAACTCCCAAAGGAGAATTACTATCACTGCCCGTTTCCTACTGTAATAGCATTTTCCTATTCCCAACTCTCTGAAGGGGATAATGTGAAGCCTACTTATCAAGCCGTCAACTGTGCTGCATTTGACGGCACCAATACGCTCGCCTAACATCGCGGCCGCGGACCTGTATACGCTCTCCTTATTTATAAAAAAATCTGTCAAAAAGCCGCGCACCAAGAACGGGGCGATGAGCAGCAGACTGTTGTTAACTAACAGTCATCGATCTCGCTGCTATTCAGCTTTTTCCCAGCTTTATTTATACCCTGTCACTAAACACCGCCACTATACTAAAATGTTTAACCCCTATCCTGCCGCTCCCGGAACCCGCTGCAACTAATTAAAGTTATTAACCCCTATCCTGCCTCTCCCGGAGCACACCACAACTAAATAAATGTATTAACCCCTAAACCCCTGGCCTCCCATATCACTACCACTTACTAAACCTATTAACCCCTAAACCGCCAGCCCCCCCACATCCCCATAAACTAAATTAAGCTATTAACCCCTAAACCTAACAACCCGCTAACTTTACATTAAAATTACCTCATCCCTATCTTATAATAAATTTAAACTTTCCTTTAGAATTAAAATAAACTATATTAAACTATTAAATTAACCTACCCTAACTATTATCCTACAATTACATTAAACTATATTAAATTAATAATTAATCTACCCTAACTATTATACTAAAATTACATTAAACTACAAATTAAATTAACTATATTACATATTTAAAAACCTAACCCTACTCAAATTATTTAAATCTACTATAAAGAATTACTAAGTTACAAAAAACTAACAACTAAGTTACACAAAATTAAAAACACTTTTACAAAAAAATAAACACTAAATTACACAAAATAAAAAATAAATTATCAAATATTTAAACTAATTACACCTAATCTAATAGCCCTATAAAAATAAAAAAGCCGCCCCAAAATAAAAAAAAACCCTAGCCTACAACAAACTACCAATGGCCCTTAAAAGGGCCTTTTCTGGGGCATTGCCCCAAAGAAATCAGCTTTTTTACCTGTAAAAAAAATACAAACAACCCCCCAACAGTAAAACCCACCACCCACACAACCAAACCCCCCAAATAAAATTCTATCTAAAAACCTAAGCTTAAAAGGGCATTTAGCTTTTTTTCCGCCCAAAGTCCCTAATCTAAAATTAAAACCCACCCAATAAACCCCCAATAAAAACTTAAAAACTTAACACTAACCCCCGAAGATCCACTTACAGTTTCTGAAGACCCGACATTCATCCTCAACGAAGCGGCAGAAGTCCTCAGCAAAGCCAGCAGAAGTCTTCATCTAAGCGGGCTGAAGTCTTCATCCAAGCCAGCAGAAGTCTTCATCCAGACAGCATCTTTTATCTTCATCCATCTGGCGCAGAGCGGCTCCATCTTCAAGACATCCGGCGCGGAGCATCCTCTTCTTCCAATGTCTTCTGGAACAATGAAGTTTCCCTTTAAATGACGTTATCCAAGATGACGTCCCTTAAATTCCGATTGGCTGATAGAATTCTATCAGCCAATAGGAATTAAGGTGGAAAAAATCCTATTGGCTGATGCAATCAGACTATAGGATTGAAGTTCAATCCTATTGGCTGATCCAATTAGCCAATAGGATTGAGCTTGCATTCTATTGGCTATTTTAATCAGCCAATAGAATGTGAGCTCAATCCTATTGGCTGATTGGATCAGCCAATAGGATGAAAGCTCAATCATATTGGCTGATTGCAACAGCCAGTAGGATTTTTTCCACCTTAATTTCTATTGACTGATAGAATTATATCAGCCAATCGGAATGTAAGGGACGCCATCTTGGATTACGTCATTTAAAGGGAAACTTCATTGTTCCAAAAGACGGCGGAAGTAGAGGATGCTCCAGGCCGGATGTCTTGAAGATGGAGCCTGCTCCGCGCCGGATGGATGAAGATAGAAGATGCCGTCTAGATGAAGACTTCGGCCTGCTTGGATGAAGACTTCTACCGGCTTCGCTGAGGACTTCTGCCGTTTCGTTGAGGATGGATGTCGGGTCTTCAAAACTGTAAGTGGATCTTCAGGTGTTAGTGTTAGGTTTTTTTAAGGGTTTATTGGGTGGGTTTTAATTTTAGATTAGGGACTTTGGGCGGAAAAAGAGCTAAATGCCCTTTTAAGGGCATTGCCCATCCAAATGCCCTTTTTAGGGCAATGGGGAGCTTAGGTGTTTTAGGTAGAATTTTATTTGGGGGGTTTGGTTGTGTGGGTGGTGGGTTTTATGTTGGGGGGGTTGTTTGTTTGTTTTTTACAGGTAAAAGAGCTGATTTCTTTGGGGCAATGCCCTGCAAAATGCCCTTTTAAGGGCCATTGGTAGTTTATTGTAGGCTAGGTTTTTTTATTTTGGGGGAGCTTTTTTATTTTAATAGTGCTATTAGATTAGGTGTAATTAGTTTAAATATTTGATAATTTATTTTTTATTTTGTGTAATTTAGTGTTTATTTTTTTTGTAACTTAGTGTTTTTTATTTTGTGTAACTTAGTTTTTTTGTAACTTAGTAATTCTTTATTGTAGATTTAAATAACTTGAGTAGGGATAGGTTTTTAATATATAATATAGTTCATTTAATTTGCAGTTTAATGTAATTTTAGTATAATAGTTAGGGTAGGTTAATTAATAGTTTAATATTGTTTTATGTAATTTAATGTGATTTTAGTATAATAGTTAGTGTAGGATAATTAATAGTTTAATATAGTTTAATTTAATTCTAAAGGTAAGTTTAAATTTATTATAAGATAGAGATGAGTTAATATTTAATGTAAAGTTAGCGGGTTGTTAGGTTTAGGGGCTAATAGCTGAATTTAGTTTCTGGCGATGTGGGGGGCTGGCGGTTTAGGGGTTAATAGGTTTAGTAAGTGGTAGTGATGTGGGAGGCCAGGGGTTTAGGGGTTAATACATTTTGTTAGTTGCGGTGGGCTCCGGGAGCGGAGGTTTAGGGGTTAATAACTTTATTTAGTTTGGGTGGGGTCCGGGAGCAGCAGAAGAGGGGTTAATAACATTATGTAGGTTGCGGTGGGGTCTGGGAGCGGCGGTATAGGGGTTAATAACATTATGTAGATTGCAGTGGGGTCCGGGAGCGGCGGTATAGGGGTTAATAACTTTATTTAGGTGGTGCGGGGTCCGGGAGTGGCGGGATAGAGGTTAATAACATTATGTAGGTGGCGGCGATGGAGGCAGATTAGGGGTGTTTAGACTTGGGGGTTATGTAAGGGTGTTAGGTGTAAACGTTACTTTTATTCTAGCATAGAAATCAATGGGATATCTGGCAGCAGTGAACATAGCTTTCGCTGCTTTCCAACTCCCATTGATTCCTATGGCATCCGCGGCCTCCAGGGTTGCAGATTGAAAACCAAGTACGCTAGGCCAGAATAGTGGTGAGCGTACCTGTTAGCAGTTTGATTACTTGCAAAAGTAGTAAGATAGTGCCGAATTTGTATTCTGAACATCTGTAATGACGTAAGCATTGATCTGTGTCGGATTGAGACCGGCGGATCGTATGTTACGTCACAGATTTCAACTTTTGCCGGTCTGTAGGCTTTGGTAAATAAGGTTAATCAGGCTCGCCACAATTACGCTGCAGAATCCCAGCGTATTTGCGGTGGACGACTTGATAAATAGGCCTCTGTGTCTCAAATAGGTCTGAGAACCCCTGAAGAGCACTTCAGTTTTTACCATCTCCTATGGAGGCAAATAAGACTGAGGTGTACTGGGAAGTTGGAGGGATTAAAGGCTCCTGGTATGTTGGGTATTTTTTGCCTCCTCCAAATAGCCTGGAGTTTAATTCCACTTGTGATGGCTTGTGAGCTCTTACCAACTTATGAAAGAAAAAGTTATTTACCCAAAAGAGATGGTAAATAAAATATATTACCTCTTCCTCCAGTCCAAGGGTTTGATGAACAGTTATATTTAAAGCATTTTGGGATGCTCAAGACCTGTTTAAAAAAATACAAAGTTAGTTTAGCAAAATATAAAACATATATTAATGCATTTATATAAAAAAAAATCACAAATAAAACAGTTTAGCCTAAAAGAGATGGCATATAAAATAACTTACATCTTTCTGCATTCCAACAATTTGAATAACAGTTCTATTTAAAACTTCTTGGGAAGTTCGAGACCTGTTTAAAAAAAACACACAGTTGGTTTATAAAAATATAAAACATATCTAAAAGCTTTTATAAAAAAACACAAATTTAAAAACTGTTTAACCAAAAAGAGATGGTGAAACAAATAACGTACCTCTTCATCAATTCTAAGGGATTGATGAACAGTTCTATCTTAAACTTCTTGGGAATCTCAAGACCTTTTTTATAAAATATAAAAAACATACAAACTTAGTTTAGCTAAATATAAAACATATCTAAATACTTTTATCAAAAAACACAAATGTAAAGATGGTTTAACCCAAAAGAGATTGTAAATAAAATAACTTACCTCTTCCTCCATTCCAAAGGTTTGATGAACAGTTCTATTTGAAACTTCTTGGGAAGCTGAAGACCTGTTTAAAAATATAAAAAAAAAACATCCAAAGTTAGTTTAGCTAAATACAAAACATATAAAGAGACCTGTTTAAAAATATTAAAACAAACAAAGTCAAGACAAAAACGCAATTGCACGCGCATTCGCCCTTTTACGCAACAATCCTTTTTGTGCTCGAAGAGCTATAGTTTTGCACAACATTAAAGTTTCACAAAAACTTCAAAATACATTACAAAGTACAGTCACACTCATATTAACACTGTCTATTAAAAATTATTTTAAAAAAAATATTGCACACAAAAGTTATAAGGGCTCAAAGATACGAGATTTCGGGTGTTAGAAAAAAAAGCAGATAAAGGGATTTTACTTTGACACGCATACACATTCATAGAGAAACATGCATTTATATGTATAGAGATATGTAAACTATGGAGATAATGAAAATATTTTACATTACAATCTTATGCATGTCCGCAAGACAACGCTGAATGCGGAGATCAATACGCTCTCCGCATTTAACATTGCACCAGCAGCTATGGGCTGCCATCAGGGGGTGTCAATCAACCTGATCGTACTCGATCGGGTTGAATTGTTGCGATTCCTGTCCGTCTGCTTCGAGCAGGCGGACAGGGTTATGGAGCCGCAATCTTTGTGATGGGCCGTCAAGCTCCTTTCGGAGCTTGATAGATAGGCCCCAATATCTCAGAGGGATTTTCAAAGTGATATTTGCATTTAGATCGCAAGATATCTAGACATTTATATATTCAAATACATATCTCGCTATAGATATATCAGTCCAAAAATCATCACATATATAGAGAAATATTTATTTAGAAATAAATAGAACATATTCCATTGCCAAACCATTTTTGCAATAGGAAATATTTGCATATTCAGGTTCACTTTTTAAAGAGAATACGTCATGGGCTTTACACAACAAATTAGATTTTTTTTTGTGTGTGTTTCTTTCTATTTGTCTTATCCATTGAATTCTATGGGGAATACGTGAACACGCACATGATTGGGCTGTTTGCAATAGCTGCACAACCCCAAATGCGAAAAAGTCATAACGTGAGTGGTGTTTTCGCAACTGATTTGCAGCGCAACTTGTAATCTTGCCCAATATAAATTACAAATTTAAAGAATGGGCACACATCAAACTTTCATCTATCTAATTTTATTGATATCAATTCTATAAGATCAACTACTGATTTCTACAGAAACCAAAGACAGACCAAACAGTGTCACAATCCCCTTTCCACTCTCACTTCAACAAGCTATTTACCATTCCAGTTCCCCTAGGTGGATGAGGGGAAGTGCCACTCTGCTTGGCTTCCATTTTGGGTCCTGTAGAAGTTTGTACTATTGTCCTAAATGCTTTTATTAAATAAACACAAATTTTAAAAAGTTTTAAAGGGACACTGAACACAATTTTCTTCTTTTGTGATTCAGATAGAGCATGACATTTGAAGCATATTTCTAATTTACTCCTATAATCAAATTTTCTTCATTCTCTTGGTATCTTTATTTGAAATGCAAGAATGTAAGTTTAGAATGTCGGCCCATATTTGGTTGGGTTGTCCTTGCTGATTGGTGGATAAATTAATCCACAAATAAAAAAAGTGCTGTCCAGAGTTCTGAACTTAAAAGCTTAGATTTCTTCTTTTTCAAATAAAGATAGCAAGAGAATGAAGAAAAATTGATAACAGGAGTAAATTAGAAAGTTGCTTAAAATCGCAAGCTCTATCTGAATCACGAAAGAAAAAAAAAATGGGTACAGTGTCCCTTTAACCTAAAATAAGTGGTAAATAAAATAACTTACCTCCATTCCGAGGGTTTGATGAACAGTTCTATTTAAAACTTCTTGGGAAGCTCGAGTAAAGAGACCTGTTTAAACAATATTAAAACATACAAAGCTATTTTACAAAACTATAAAACATAAAAAAGAGGTTGAAGAAAATTTCTAGATGATTAGTGTCCTCTCAGGATCACTACAGATTTATACCAATGTCAATAATTTTTTATTAACCAGGTCTTAGCAGATTTATATAACTTTGATTCCAAATTAGAAGCTTAAAGGGATAATAAACGTAAATTTTTTCTTTCATGATTCGAATAAAGCATTACATTTTAAGCAACTTTCTAATTTACTTCTATTATCAATTATTATTCATTTTCTTGGTATCTTTATTTGAAAAAGCAGGAATTAAAGCTTAGGAGCCAATTTTAGGTTTAACACCTGGGTAGCATTTGCTGATTGGTGGCTAAATGTAGCCATCTATCAGTAAGCGCTATACAGAGTGCTGCATTATAAATTAAAGAACCAGTCAACATTCAAATTAATGTCACATAAATCGGCAATATGTACAGAATTATGTAACATTAACCTAGCGACACATGCAAAAAAATGGCGTTTGAAGATTTAACTCCCCCTAAACAGTATTTATCTTACCTTCCTCGCCAGCCTCTGATGCTCTTCAGGTTTCTTTAACAGTACATCACAGGCACGCTGTCTAATCACAGTGCACCAGTTCGTGCCATTGAACTACATGTAGCACTTCTGCATTGGGTAAAGTAGCCAAAAGCTTTACCCAGCTTGAGAGCACGCTACATGTAGTTCAACAAGACGACCGATTGCACTGTGAAAAGAAACATTGCTGTTGAAGAAACCAGAAGAGCAGAAGAGGCTGGCGTAGAAGGTAAGGTGAGGTAAGTATGAGTTTGGGGAGTTAAATCTTTAAAATCATTTCCACTATCCACATAATTATGTGCATAAATATGTTACATTAATTTGAACATTGACTGGCACTTTAATATAGAAGACACACATTAAAACATTAGTAATTCCACTCCTATATTTTCCTTACAGGGACACTGAACCCAAATTTTTTCTTTTGTGATTCAGATAGAGCCTGCAATTTTAAGCAACTTTCTAATTTACTCCTATTATCAATTTGTCTTTGTACTCTTGCTATCTTTATTTGAAAAAGAAGGCTTTTAAGCTTTTTTTTAAGTTCAGAACTCTGGACAGTGCTTTTTTATTGGTGGATGAATTTATCCACCAATCAGCAAGGACAACCCAGGTTGTTCACCAAAAATGGGCCGGCATCTAAACTTACATTCTTGCATTTCAAATAAAGATACCAAGAGAATGAAGAAAATTTGATAATAGGAGTAAATTAGAAAGATGCTTAAAATTTCATGCTCTATCTGAATCACAAAAGAAAAAAAATGGGTTCAGTGTCCCTTTACAGGGACAGTCTAGGCCAAAATAAACTTTCATGATTCATATAGAGCATGTAATTTTAAACAATTTTCCAACTTACTTTTATCACCAATTTTGCTTTGTTCTCTTGGTATTCTTAGTTGAAAGCTTAACCTAGGAGGTTCATATGCTAATTCCTTGAAGGCCACCTCTTTTCAGAATGCATTTTAACAGTTTTTCACCACTAGAGGTTGTTAGTTTACGTATTTCATATAGATAACACTGTGCTTGTGCACGTGAAGTTATCTGGGAGCAGGCACTGATTGGCTATACTGCAAGTCTGTCAAAAGAACTGAAATAAAGGGACAGTTTGCAGAGGCTTAGATACAAGATAATCACAGAGGTTAAACGTATATTGGAAGAGAGGTACGGCGTGCAGCTGCACTGACCCGGAACCGGAACTGCAGATACACCACAGGGTTATCCAATGTTAGGACAGAGACTCCGGAGTGCCGTAGCCAGGGGGATCAAGCCCAAAGTGAGTATGAACAGGAGAAAAAGGCAGGCACTACTCGGGGGTTTAAAAAACAAAAAAGTTTATTGATAAACATAAGCCCAACAAAAGAAAAATAGGCTTAAAATTACCAACAGCAATACAGCAGATAGAATGACACAGAGGGACAGACGGCTGTATTGCTGTATTGCTGTTGGTAATTTTAAGCCTATTTTTCTTTTGTTGGGCTTATGTTTATCAATAAACTTTTTTGTTTTTGAAACCCCCGAGTAGTGCCTGCCTTTTTCTCCTGTTAAAAGTATATTATTATAACTGTGTTGGTTATGCAAAACTGGGGAATGGGTAATAAAGGGGATTATCTATCTTTTAAAACAATACAAATACTGGTGTAGACTGTCCCTTTAAGATTACCTGTTTTTTCCAAAAAAGCAAAAAATGTACATCAACCAGTGTGACAATCACTTCCTCTCTCCCTTCTACGCCACCCCACCATTAATCCAATACCCCATAGAGGAAGAGGGGAGGTGTCACTCTGCTTGGTGTCCTTTTCGGTCCTTCCGGGATCAAAATAAAACTGTAATTCTAATATTAAAAAAATTAATGAGAAGCACTAGTTGAAAAACATATATTAAACTAAATCTCCCAGCTCCACAAACTCTCTACCATTCCAATTCCCTACAGAGAATATCACACTGCCTGGCACCCATTTAGGTCCGCTAGTGTAGGCAGCTCTCCAAAAACAAATACTTTTATCAAAAACACAAATTTAAAAAGTGCATATCCAAAAGAAGTTGTAATTAAAACAGCTTGCCTCTTCCTCAATTCCAATGTTTTGATGAACAATTCTATTAAAAACTTCCTGGGAAGCTCAATTAAAGAGACCTATTTATATAAAAAATAAAATATACAATGTTAGTATACAAACATATACCAGCTAAAAAAAGAGGTTAAGGAAATGTGCTACATGATTAATAAGCTTTAAGGATCATTAAATATTTACACCAAAATAAAAATCTTTTAACCTCTTAAGGACATATGACGGAATTTTTCCGTCATAAAACCATTGAGCAAACTTAAAGCTGTGTCCTTAAAGGGTTAAAAAGTACTTATATAATTTGTATAATTTTGATTTCAAAAGCGGAGCTTAAAAAAAATAAATATGCTTACCTGATAAATTTATTTGTTTCATGGTGGTGAGAGTCCATCACATGTGGGATTATACTCCAGTCCACTAGGAGGAGCAAAAAATACTCAACATACCAAGAGCTTTTAACCCCATCTATTTCACTGATTACCTCAGTCAAAAGGAACAGAATAGCAGGAAAGATCAAGAAAGGTTAAATGATGTGCGAACTGATGCCAAATGAGCATAAAAATGTGGGGGTCTCGTGGACTCTCATCACCATGAAAGAAATTAACTTTTTATGTAAGTATTCTTTCATAAAGTGTTGAGAGTCCACGAGACATCACATTTGTGATCTAATAATCAAGCTGTGGAGTTAACGAGATAATTGTGAAAGCACAGAACAAGAACTGAAGAAGATACGAAAACTAATAACCAGATACTGCTGCCTGGAGAACTTTCCTGCTAAAAACATGAGAGACAAAAAACATCAAAATGATAAAATGTAGTAAAATAATGTAAGAACTAAATAGATGTCTTGCAGATTTGTTCAACAGATACTTCATTCCTAAAAGCCCTAGAAGTAGAAACAGATCTCTCTACTAGCCTTACTAATCCTTTGCTTTAGCCAAGAAGCAAGTGTAATTGCTGAAGCTTTCTGACTCTTATGAAATTCATAAAATAATGGACAAATAAGAAGTTTGTAAAAAAAAATGTAGTGGCACCTTAAGACAATTTTAGAGCCCTTACCACATCCTGATTATGTAAAAGATGTCATCTTCCAGACAGAAGTTGAGTGTCCAAACCATGCATACGTGTATAGGATGTTATTTATAACACCCGTAGAGCCAAAAAGGTTCCAAGGAGGAGACACCGGAATAAACACCTGCCTAATGGTAAACAACACCTGTGGCATGTCTGCCTGCTTGATGCCCCTGTCTCTTTAAAGATGTAACTGTTCTTCCCTGTCAGTCAGCTTACTTTCGGTGCCAACCTCTTCTGCTAGAACCTGTCTGATTAGTTATCAACCACCTGATCTCTAATTCAGTTACTATTAAAGAAAATGTTCATGCCTAGGCTCAATTCACGAGCTTAGTTGCAGTCTACTCTGTGTATGTTCCAACATACCATTTCCCTGTGTATTTCAAGTCATTCCAGTCCTGCCTGATTTCCTCTGATTTCCACTGCCCACACATACCCTGCTGTATTTAATATAACTTGTTTGTATACCATGACCCTGCAACATAACTCAGTTGCCAAACAAGTATTATTGTGATTATACAGTCATCTGCTAAAACTGTATACAACTGTATTGCATACCCTGACCCAGCAACATAACTCTGTTACCAGACAAGTATTACTGCAATTATCCAGTCATCTGCTACAACTGTATTATATATACTGACCCTGCAACGTATCTCAGTTAAAAGATTTCTACTACTGCTGTATTGGATATTCTGAATCCTGTAACATATTTCAGTTTTCCAAGTAACATCTTACTGTCACACCAGGCTTTATGATAAATCTTCCTAGACAAATGATTCCAACCTTAAAGAAGAGTGGCAATGGCTGAATCAGAAAAACCTCAAAAACAGGCGTAGAAATACATGCGTACATGCGTACAGTCCGGGTTTGAATAAAATATTCTCCTGAAAAGGAGGAGACAAAATCTGCCTTTACAAACCATATCCGACGACCAAGATTTTAACCACCAGGATGTTCTAGTTAAACGACCAAGCTGCATTTTGGCATTGATGAATATTATTTCCACAACAGCATCGCAAAAGAAAGTATTGGCAACTTTAATCATCTACGGACGATCCTTAATCTTATCCAGTGAAAACTTCTCAGAGACCATCTCTGATAAAGAGTCATACTATAAAGTTATAGCATCTGCTATTCAAACACCACAAACTGCTGGTCTGAAAAAAACAGCCTGCTGAAAGCTTTTTCTATGTTAAGCTACTAATGTCCTATCCATTGTCAGAGCAAGTGTGATGAGATCACTGACTCAAGAGCTGATACCTATTTGTGAGCAAAAGCTCCTCTGTGACATCACAGACTAAATGGTAACTCACCACCTCTAACCACAGACATACAGGCCCATCTATCAAGCTCCGTATGGAGCTTGAAGGGCCGTGTTTCTGGCGAGTCTTCAGACTCGCCAGAAACACAAGTTATGAAGCAGCGGTCTAAAGACCGCTGCTCCATAACCCTGTCCGCCTGCTCTGAGCAGGCGGACAGAAATCGCCGGAAATCAACCCGATCGAATACGATCGGGTTGATTGACACCTCCCTGCTGGCGGCCGATTGGCCGCGAGTCAGCAGGGGGCGGTGCAATGTTAAATGCGGAGAGCGTATTGCTCTCCGCATTTAGCGAGGTCTTGCAGACCTGATCCGCAGTGTCGGATCAGGTCCGCAAGCCCTTTGATAAATGGGCCCCAATGAGGCAAAGGTGAACTAGCCAATATGGAACAAGTCTTATAAATATGTCCTTGAATGAAGTGTTGTTTTCTAATTTAATAGTAGTTTGCTTAGCTAAAGTGATTCTGTCCCTTTAAAAAGGGACATGAAAGGCAAAATTAAGCTTGCATGGATCAGATATGCAATTTTAATTCTATTGAGAAATGTATTTTGTTTTTTTGGTATCCTTTGTTGAAAATCATACCAAGTTAGGCACTGCAGCAATGCCCTACTGGGTGCTGCTAGCAGGTGATTGGTAGCTAAACACATGCCTCTCCCTGTAAACTAAAGCCCAATACTTAGAACAATTGAAAATTAACATTTCATTGCTTATCTCTTTCACCTCCTACTGGGAGTGTAATTTCTTCAACATTTACCTAAGTATAGAAAGATTCAGAATAGATAGGGCTACCACTTGAAATGTCAGCTATTTAAAATGCCAACATAAAGTAAAAGGAGCTATTTGTAAATATTTTTTTTTTTTTTTTTGCAATAAGTTTTTTATTGAGGCATTTAGCAAGACAATACACAGACATAAGCTGAAACATATGTTACTTCTAAATAGACATATCTGATAACATAAGTAAATCATGACAATCATTTTCATATTAAACATAACAAACTCCAAAACTAACCTGTACCAAACATATATATGGTATGATTTACATTGATACCTCAAAATTTTTTATTTGTTGTGAGATATTGCTATAGTACCTTTTTATCAAGATCTGCAACCTATTAGGATGAAACTTTAATCTGGTATATACAGAATATTGCCTTAGTTGAAAAAGGTACTGTATAAGATATTAATTGCAACCTTAGGTCCTATGAAATGAATATAAAACACAATCAATACCAGGAGCGGATTAATACCGCTAAATATTCACTACAGAGGGTGAAATAGAAAATATAGTACTGTATAAATACAGTTGTGGGATAGGGACAACACTCAAGTTAATGTCACTAAATGCAAAAAGTGAGATAAGAACATATAGATTAAAGAATAAAAAATATAATGATTCATTTGCTATAAATGTTAGATGTCTCCTAACTAAGACCCATGTACCCACTGCAACTAATCTGAAATGCTATTGTGGCTAAACATGGCTCCTCGTCTAATGTTACATATTATTTAATGCCTAGGGTTATACAACAAGACCCCTCAACTCTCGCCGGCTGAGAGAGGGAGGTTGTGGTTTTTTTTATGAGCTTGTGAGCCATACATAAAATGAGCAGATCTCCGTCTGCAATAGTAATACTAAAAAATTGTGGGTAACATGAGATCAGTATTTAGCTTAAATGTGGCATGGAAGAATGACATAACAATAATGAAATATACATAGCAAATAAAAAAGAACATTCCTATGACACATAGTATAGGCTACTAATGTTAAAGCATTATAGAATAGGTGATAAACTTACAGAACAAAAACGTATAATTAGATATGTAAATAGGGACTAAGAGTGAACTCAGCAGGACCAAACAGATACCACCATTAAAACAAGCATGATAACTCCTATGGCACTGGATAATTGGGGGTACCAATGCCCTAATAATTGAAGCTGTTGTGACTACCAATATGAACTGCACTTATTTGCCCCTGGCTAGTAAGGATTAAAGCTTATATTTAACATGAGAGTACATACAAAGTGGGAAAAGTACTTGGAGCAAAACTGACTGGGCAATGAGACACACAAATAGATAGATTGGTGCGTTGATTCCACTTGCAAAGTCACTGTTTCCATACATCAGGTAACCAGCCAAAGCTCACCCTATGCCCATCCTGAGGAATGATTCCGGTAAGCATCCTATATGCATGTAGTCACTACTGCCAAGCACATTTAACCGCAGCCAGCATATAGCAGCGGAGACACGCTGCACAGTCTCAATGTTATTTAGAGCTGCAGAATATGTCCTCCCCGGACCGCGGAAGTCGGCCGCACCTCCCCGGCCTCTGAAGAAAGCGGAGGTATGC
This sequence comes from Bombina bombina, assembly GCF_027579735.1. Taxonomy (NCBI): domain Eukaryota; kingdom Metazoa; phylum Chordata; class Amphibia; order Anura; family Bombinatoridae; genus Bombina; species Bombina bombina. Next base: position 941,257,165 of record NC_069499.1, read on the forward strand.
ACTACAATATTTCTCCTGGAGAGCAGGCTATAGGCAGGTGAGTGGTAATACTCCATAACCGGGGATTGCAAAAATTCACCCCAGGGGTTCCGGGCACAGCTGTATCCCAAGGGCTGGCTGAAACTGTGGTGCAACACTTCAGGAGCATCTGGATCTTTGCTCATGGTCGGGGTGACCCCGCAGACAATCTCGAGGTGAGATTCTAATGGCTGCAGCGGTGGCACCATCTTCATAGGTATCTCCCGCCTTGTGCTTCTTATAATTGCCGCGAGATCCTCCATGTAGTTATCTATTTTAGCTTCTAAACGTAACAGCGATAACTGCAAGAGTCCACACTTCTCCCCCATGGTGAATGTTAAAGGGTAGTTATTCTGTGTTAGCAAGTAGCTTAAGAAGCATCGTATTATCCCACTCCCACAAGGGAGAGTTAGAGGGCTTGAATTCTCGGCACTAGGCCGCTGCCTGAGAGTATGATGGTCCGGACCTGGGCTGAGTACACATAAATATCCCAATAAGGGTATCAATTTAATCAGGATAGCTTCCCCTTACAGATGATCGAATGTATTGCCTCCTAAGATCAGTAGGGTATCAAATAAAGAGCTAAGAGGTAAGAACTTTTTAGGAGCTTCAGAGAAAATTATCTAGTATGGCCGCCGTCCGGACACGCCCCCCCCCCCCCCATTTGCAAATATTTTAATACACTCCAACAGTTCAAATGGATCATTTGCAACAAGGTAGAGAAAAAAATGGGGTAAAATGTTCCTTTCAAGTGGTCTGGGTGGGCAGGTGAATTTACTACAGTACAGTACTTTTAATTAAAAAAAAATATATTTTTAAAATATTTGTGAACAATGATATCTTATATCTTTTTATTTTGGGTTATATTTTCCCTTTAGAGCAGGGCCAATGCTGCTATAAGGCAGAAAAGATTAGGGCACCCTCACAGCTGGTTGCAGGGTCACACTGAAGCAGGGCACAGAAAATTGATTTTAAGCCGTCAAGGTTTTGTGCAATGGTAATCTATATTCTCTAAACACACTATAGCAAGCTGGTACATTTCTAAACTATCTTAAAGGAGCATAAAAGCAAAAGGGTAGAATTTAAAGGCACCGATTAGTATACGATGCTGTCATGTGACCATGGGTGTCCGCAGAAATTTTTCAGGGGAAGGGGGAAAAAACTACTCTATATATAAGAATATTAGTGGCAACATGTATATATACAGTCATGGCCAAAAATATTGGCACCCCTGCATTTCTGTCAGATAATGCACCACTTCGCCCAGAAAATTGTTGCAATTACAAATGTTTAGGCATTCTCATGTTTATTTATTTTGTTTGTATTGGTATGACACAAAAAAGTGTAGAGAAAAAAGGCAAATCTGACACATATACTGTACGTTCTCCGTATTCAGCATTGCACCAGCAGCGCTTTTGAGGTGCTGGTGCAACGCCAGCCCCCTGCAGACTCGCGGCCAGTCGGCTGCCAGCAGGGGGGTGTCAATCAACCCGATCTACACGATTGGGTTGAATTCTGGCAATGTCTTTCTGCCTGCTCAGAGCAGGCTCGCCAGAAACACGGGGCATCAAGCTCCATACGAAGCTTGATAGATAGGCCCCTATACCACAACTATCCATTCCACACTCAAAAATGGCTTTTGTGTGTGTGGAATATTCAGCTCACCTGTATTACAGGTTGTGCGGTATGGCTATTCCGCTAGCATTATGGCTTATACTGTAACAATCCATTCCGCAATCAAAGACTAGTAGTTATGGATTTTACGAAACACAAATGTTTCATAAAACTCATAACAAAATTGTTACAAAGTACACTAACACCCATAAACTACCTATTAACCCCTATACCGCCATCCCCACATTGCAAATACTGTAATAAATCTTTAATTCGCTGCCCACCTACATTGCCAACACTAAATTAAAGTATTAACCTCTAATCTGCCAACCCCCGCATCACCAACACTAAATAAACCGACATCCCACATCGCTACTCCTTAAATAAACCTATTAACCCCTAAACCACCGTTCCCCCTCATCGCTACTACTAAAATAAACCTATTAACCCCTAAACCGCCGACCCTAACTTACCTGTGAAATTTAAAAAAAAACTAAGCTTAAACTATAAATAAAACCTAACATTACCATTTAAAAAAATATATATCCCAAAAATAAAAAACCTAAATTACAAAATTAAGAAATCCTTACACTATGAAAAAAACCTATTAAATATTCAAATCAGCCAATAGGATGAGAGCTGCTTAAATCCTATTGGCTGATTTGAACAGCCAATAGGATTTTGGCAGCTCTCATCCTATTGGCTGATTTTAATATTTCAGCCAATAGAAATGCAAGGTACCCCAATATAAAACGGGTACCTTGCATTCAATCTTCAGTGTGCGGTGGACGATCCCATGAAGAGGATCCTCCACGCTGGATGTCTGCGCAGCCGCCGTTCCTACTCCGCTCTGCGCCACCTTCACTCCGTGCCACCGGGATGAAGAAAGAAGATGGCCCCGTGCTGGATGAAGATGGAGCCGCCTGGAAGAAGACCTTCACCGCCGGACTTCAGGAATGGTGAGTACCTATTTCTGGATTAGTGTTACATTTTTTAGGGGGGTTATTTTTTTTTAAGATTAGGGCTTTTTTATTTTTTAATGGGCACTAAAGAGCTGATTGCACTTTTAAGGGCAAAAGGCATACAAATGCCCCTTTAGGGGCAATGGGTAGATTATTTTTTTTAGAGATAGGTCTTTTTTATTTTGGGTGGGTGGGGGTTTTACTGTTAGGGGTTAATCTGTAATTTTTTATGTAAAAGAGATAGGTCTTTTTATTTTGGGTGCGTGGGGGTTTTACTGTTAGGGGTTAATTTGTAATTTTTTATGTAAAAGAGCTGATTTCTTCAGGGCAACGCCCTACAAAATGCCCTTTTAAGGGTTATTGGTAGTTTATTGTTAGATTAGGTTTTTTTTTTATTTTGAGGTGTTTTTTTATTTTTATAGGGGTATTAGATTAGCTTAAATTTTTTTACTTTGGATAATTTTGTTTATTATTTTTTGTAATCTTAGATTTTTCTGTTCCACAAAAGTAAAAAAAAAAATATGTTACAAAGTTCAATAAACCCATAAACTACAATATTAACCCCTAAACTGCCATCCCCTAGCATCACAACTAATAAATAAAGCTGTAAACCCCTAAACCATCATCCCCCCACATCACGACACCCTAAATAATGCTATTAACACCTAAACCTCCATCCCCCGCATCGCAATTTCGCAAATACTAAAATAAACCCCTAATCCGCCGCCCACCCACATTGCGACTACCTACATTAAAGTATTAACCCCTAATGTGCCATCCCCCACATCGCTAACACCTAATCAACCTATTAACCACTAAACCGCCACCCCCCACATCACAACAAACTAAATTAAAATATTAACACCTAAACCAAACCCCCCCCTAACTTTAAATTAAAGTTACATTACAAAAACTAACAAACTCTCGCCTAGATTAAGAGTTGTGCGTTAACAGGGGTGCGTTACTAATTTGCAGTTTATTCTCACCACTCACTTTCTTGCTGCACTGGTATCACGGGTTTTTATCAACCCAGCGTTAACAGGCAAGAAGTGAGCGTAGAGCAAAATTTGTGCTCCACACTGCACTCCAATACCAGCACTGCTTAAGTGAGCGGTGAGCTGGTTGTACGTGCTTGGCCACGATTTCCCCACAGACATCAATGGGGAGAGCTGGCTGAGAAAAAGTCTAACACCGGCAAAACAGCAGCATAAAACTCAGTAACGCAGCCCCATTGATTCCTATGGGGAAACTACATTTATGTTTACACCTAACACACTAATATGAACCCCGAGTCTAAAACACCCCTAATCTTACACTTATTAACCCCTAATCTGCTGCCCCAGACATCGCTGCCACTATAATAAAGATATTAACCCCTAAACCGCCTTACTCCCGCATCACAAACATTATTTAAATATTATTAACCCCTAATCTGCCGCCCCTAACATTGCCGCTACCTACCTACATTTATTAACCCCTAATCTGCCGCCCCCAACATCGCCACCACTATATTATATTTATTAACCCCTAAATCTAAGTCTAACCCTAACACCCCCTAACTTAAATATAATTTAAATAAATCTAAAGAAAAATTCCTATCATTAACTACATTTTTTTTTTTAAGATTAGGGCTTTTCTATTTTTTAATGGGCACTAAAGAGCTGATTGCACTTTTAAGGGCAATAGCCATACAAATGCCCCTTTAGGGGCAATGGGTAGATTTTTTTTTTAGAGATAGGTCTTTTTTATTTTGGGTGCGTGGGGGGTTTACTGTTAGGGGTTAATTTGTAATTTTTTATGTAAAAGAGCTGATTTCTTCGGGGCAATGCCCTACAAAATGCCCTTTTAAGGGTTATTGGTAGTTTATTGTTAGATTAGGTTTTTTTTTATTTTGGGGTGTTTTTTTATTTTTATAGGGGTATTAGATTAGCTTTAATTTTTTTACTTTGGATAATTTTGTTTATTATTTTTGTAATCTTAGATTTTTCTGTTTCACAAAACTAAAAAATAAAAAATATGTTACAAAGTACAATAAACCCCTAAACTACACTATTAACCCCTAAACCGCTATCCCCTAGCATCACAACTAATAAATAAAGCTGTAAACCCCTAAACCATCATCCCCCCACATCACGACACCCTAAATAATGCTATTAACACCTAAACCAAACCCCCCTCTAACTTTAAATTAAAGTTACATTACAAAAACTAACAAACTCTCACCTAGATTAAGAGTTGTGCGTTAACAGGGGTGCGTTGCTAATTTGCAGTTTATTCTCGCCGCTCAATTTCTTGCTGCACTGGTATTACGGGTTTTTATCAACCCGGCGTTAACAGGCAAGAAGTGAGCGTAGAGCAAAATTTGCGCTCCACACTGCACTCCAATACCAGCACTGCTTAAGTGAGCGGTGAGCTGGTTGTACGTGCTTGGGCACGATTTCCCCACAGACGTCAATGGGGAGAGCCGGCTGAGAAAAAGTCTAACACCGGCAAAACAGCAGCATAAAACTCAGTAACGCAGTACCATTGATTCCTATGGGGAAACTACATTTATGTTTACACCTAACACACTAACATGAACCCCGAGTCTAAAACACCCCTAATCTTATACTTATTAACCCCTAATCTGCTGCCCCCGACATCGCTGCCACTATAATAAAGATATTAACCCCTAAACCGCCATACTCCCGCATCACAAACATGATTTAAATATTATTAACCCCTAATCTGCCGCCCCTAACATTGCCGCTACCTACCTACATTTATTAACCACTAATCTGCCGCCCCCAACGTCGCCGCCACTATATTATATTTATTAACCCCTAAATCTAAGTCTAACCCTAACACCCCCTAACTTAAATATAATTTAAATAAATCTAAAGAAAAATTCATATCATTAACTAAATTATTCCTATTTAAAACTAAATTCTTACCTATAAAATAAACCCTAAGCTAGCTACAATAGAACTAATAGTTACATTATAGCTATCTTAGGGTTTATTTTTATTTTACAGCCAAGTTTATATTTATTTTAACTAGGTAGAATAGTTACTAAATAGTTATTAACTATTTAATAACTACCTAGCTAAAATAAATACAAATTTACATGTAAAATAAAACCTAACCGAAGTTACAATAACACCTAACACTACACTACAATTAAACAAATTCCCTACATTAAATACAATTAAATAAATTAAATAAAATTAGTTAAATTACCAACCCCCCCCCCCACTAAATTACAGAAAATAAAAAACTAATTACAAGATCTTTAAACTAATTACACCTAATCTAATAGCCCTATCAAAATAAAAAAAGCCCACCCAAAATAAAAAAAACCTAGCCTAATCTAAACTACTAATAGCCCTTAAAAGGGCCTTTTGCGGGGCATTGCCCCAAAGAAATCAGCTCTTTTACCTCTAAAATAAAATACAAACATCCCCTCCAACAGTAAAACCCACCACCCACACAACCAACCCCCCAAATAAAAGCCTAACTAAAAAAACCTAAGCTCCCCATTGCCCTGAAAAGGGCATTTGGATGGGCATTGCCCTTTAAAAGGCATTTAGCTCTATTGCAGCCCAAATCCCTAACCTAAAAAATAAACCCACCCAATACACCCTTAAAAAATCCTAACACTAACCCCGGAAGATTCACTTACCGGGAGAAGCCATCATCCAAGCGGCAAGATGTCCTCAACGAAGCCGGCAGAAGTGGTCCTCCAGACGGCAGAAGTCTTCATCCAGACGGGATCTTCTATTTTCATCCTTCCGACACGGAGCGGCCCCATCTTCAAGACATCCGGCACGGAGCATCCTCTTCCAACGACGTCTTCTTGATGAATGAAGGTACCTTTAAATGACGTCATCCAAAATGGCGTCCCTTAGATTCCGATTGGCTGATAGAATTCTATCAGCCTATCGGAATTAAGGTTGAAAAAAATCCAGTTTGGAACCATCTTCAATCTTCATTCTGGCGGAGCGGTCATCCATCTGACATGGAGGTCCTCTTCGTGCGATCATGCACTGAAAACTGAAGTTTGAATGCAAGGTACCCCTTTTATATATGGGTATCCTTGTATTCCTATTGGCTGAAAATTTCAAATCAGTCAATAGCATGAGAGCTGCTTACATCCTTTTGGCTGATCTGATGAAAGTCAAATCAGCCAATAGACTTCAATGGGGAATGCATTAATGTGATCGCCATTTCGTAACCGCAGGTGTTAGGTTTTTTTTCCAACATTTTTTCTCTATTGATATCTATAGGGAAATACATGCACGAGCACGCCAAGTCAGAACTTGGTTTGTTAGTTTTTTTTCCAACATTTTTTCTCCATTGATATCTATGGGGGAATACATGCACGAGCATGCCAAGTCGGAACTTGGTTTGTGTGCGGTATGCAGCTTACAGCACCATACTGACCAACAAAAGAAAGTTTTAGGGTGACTTGTAATGCTGGCGGTATGGATATAGAGGTACGACCCATTTTATGCAGTGTGTACGCTACGGCTATTCCGCACAACTTGTAATCTCAGTCATTGACACTTACATGCCAGTTGCTTAGGCGGATATTTATCAAGCCGTCATCTGCAAATACCCTGGAATTCTGCAGTGTAATTGTGGCGAGCTTGATTCGACCTAGTTATCAAAGCCTACAGACCGGCAAAAGTTGAAATCTGTAACATAACATACGATCCGCCGGTCTCAATCCGATGCAGATCAATGCTTACGTCATTACAGATGTTCCGAATACAAATTCGGCACTATTTGACACTTTTTAAAAGTTATCAAATCGTTAACCGATACGCTCGCGGCTATTCCGGCCCAGTGTACCTAGTTTTCAATCCGCCACCCTGGAGGCCGCGGATGCCATAGGAATCAATGGGAGTCTGAAAGCAGCGAAAGGTCATGTTTGATGCTGCCAGATATCCCATTGATTTCTATTGTAGAAAACCAGTAAAGTATACACCTGACACCCTAACATAAACCCGAGTCTAAACACCCCTAATCTGCTGCCCTGACATCGCCACCACCTACATAATGTTATTAACCCCTATAACGCCGCTCCCGGACCCCACCACAACTAAATACGTTTATTAACCCCATCCCGCCGCTCCCGGATCCCACCGCAATTAAATAAAAGTATTAACCCCTATTCCGCAGCTCCCAGACCCCACCACAACTAAATAAACATATTAACCCCTAAACCCCTGGCCTCTCACATCACTACTACTAACTAAACCTATTAACCCCTAAACCACCAGCCCCCCACATCGCCATGAACTAAATTAAGCTATTAACCCCTAAACCTAACAACCCGCTAACTTTACATTAAAATTACAACATCCCTATCTTATAATAAATTAAAACTTACCTGTAGAATTAAATTAAACTATTAATTAACCTATGCAAAACAGAAAGAGACGCAGTCTGCCAGGAACGAACAGCAGCATCAATAGCTTGTTCTATGGCCCGGTTACCACCTGGTAGTAGCTTCTTTGTGCCCATTTGTGCTTTTCCCAGAGGAAAACTTTCCTGTAGTACATCAGTCTGATCCCGCCGACATGGTCAGTCCAGCCCCGAAATACCAGGCAATTCTCCTCTGAACAAAGAAAAGGCAACCCCAGATGATCATTTCAGCCTTCTGTGGGCCTCGTCAGTGAGGTGCAGCCATATTCCTCTAAGCACATTGGGCAAAGAGTCCACGTCTGGTTTTCCCCATCACCCATAGGGAGACTAAACTATATTAAACTATTAATTAACCTACCCTAACTATTATACTAAAATTACATTAAACTATCAATTAAATTAATTATATATTATATATTAAAAAAAACCTAACCCTACTCAAATTATTTATATCTACTATTAAAAATTACTAAATTAAAAAAAAAAACACTAAGTTACAAAAACAAACAAATACTTTTTTATTTTGTTTTTTTTTGGGGTTTTTTTGATAGGGCTATTAGATTAGGTGTAATTCATTTTTATTTTTGATACTGTTGTTTTTTTTTGTAACTTAGTGTTTGTTTTTGTAACTTAGTGTTTGCTTGTTCTTGTAACTTAATGTAAAGTTAGCGGTTGTTAGGTTTAGGGGTTAATAGCATAATTTAGTTTATGGCGATGTGGGGGGCTGGCGGTTTAGGGGTTTATAGGTTTAGTTAGTGGTAGTGATGTGGGAGGCCTTGGGTTTAGGGGTTAATACGTTTATTTAGTTGCGGTGTGGTGCCGGGAGTGGCGGAATAGGGGCAATACTTTTATTTAGATGCAGTGAGGTCCGTGAGGGGCAGAATAGGGGTTAATACTTTTATTTAGTTGTGGCAGGGTCCAGGAGCAGCAGAATAAGTGTTAATACTTTTATTTAGTTGTGGCGGGGTCCGGAAGCAGCGGGATAGGGGTTAAACATTTTAGTATAATGGCGGCGTTTAGTGACAGGGTATAAATAAAGTTGGTAAAAAGTCGAATAGCAGCGAAATCGATGACTGTTAGTTAACAACAGTCCTATGCTCATTGCCCCGTACTTGGTGCGCAACTTTTTTTTTAAATATAGAGAGCGTATTCAGGTCCAAGGCCGCGATGTTAGGCGCCAGCTGGGGGGTGTCAATCAACCCGATCGTACTTGATCGGGTTGATTTCAGGCGATTCCTGTCCGTCTGCTCAGAGCAGCCGGACAGGGTTATGAAGCAGCGGTCTATAGACTGCTGCTTCATAATTTGTGTTTCTGGCGAGTCTTCAGACTCGCCAGAAACAGGAGCCCACAAGCTCCGTTCGGAGCTTGATAAATGGGCCCCATGATGTGTGATAAACCACTGTAGCACCTTCAAAAATGGCAACAAACCCACCAAAGGGCATAAAAACCAATATACATCAGACTTACTAAGCATGTAAGTTACTTACTCATTAATAAATTATTTAAAAAAGTGCTGTAGTCCCTGTCTTGCTGTAGAACAATTAATTATGTATCAACTCTTCTCTTTTTTTGAACATTTGTAAAATATATCTATATATATACCGTATGCCAGTCACTGAGACCTCTGTACCTGTGCCACCACTGGCCATAATAATATAATTTACAGTGGCCCAGAGCAATTGCTGTGTGCTTGCAAATTCCAGGGAGGGAAAGTGCCCCCTCCTTTCCCCCCTCCGGACACCCATGTGTGTATATATGTGTATGTATATCCAGTCCAACATCTTGTCATATGTCATATCCCTTTAATTCACTGTTGAAACACTTTTATGAATTAGAAAATGTTAAATTACATTTATTATGTGTGTGTGTGTGTGAAAGACTTTTATTTTTTTATTTTAGACACAAAAGATAAACAATGAAGTTACTTAAGTATTGCTATAAAGGTACACAGGCACATAATACAATTTTAGCAGCACATAAACAAATATAATACAATGTAATAAATACTTCATGTAAATATCACCCAGTGGCCCCTATTTAACAAAGGTCTGTCGGGCCTGATCCGACAGTGCGGATCAGGTCCGGCAGACCTCGCTGAATGCAGAGAGCAATACGCTCTCCATATTCAGCAGCTCTTGTGAGCTGCTGGAGCAACGCCGCCCCTGCAGATTCACGGCCATTCGGCCGCCAGCAGGGGGTGTCAATCAACCTGATCGTACTCGATATTGTTGAATTGGGGCGATGTCTGTCCGCCTGCTCAGAGCAGGCAGACAGGTTATGGAGCAGCAGTCTTTAGACCGCTGCTTCATAACTGGTGTTTCTGGCGAGCCTGCAGGCTCGCCAGAAACACGGGCCCTCAAGCTCCATCCGGAGCTTGATAAATGGGTCTCAGTATCTTGAATCAACAGTTATCTGTTTTCAAATAGATATCACAGATGAACAATGAGTGTACAATACATTAAATCAATTGGCAATAAAGAATGAATCTAATGTGTCTCAATTTTTTTTAACTATAAATAACAGTCTATCAAATTAATAGGTAGGTAGGGGGCCCCGGGGCAGGATTGACTGAGCCGGGGAGGGGGCAGGGGAGTTGGTTGCCTAAAATATGCACAACATGTTTAGTTCATGATTCAGATAGAGCATGCAACATTACATAACTTTCTAATTTATTTGTATTATTAATTGGTATTCATTCTCTTGGTATCTTTTGTTGAAAAGCAGGGACATATGCTCAGGAGCCAGCCCATTTCTAGAGCACTATATGGCTTCAGTTTTGCAAGAATGTTATCCATTTGCAAGAGAGCACTAGATAGCAGCACTATTTCCTGCCATGCAATGATCCAGATGCATACCTAGGTATCATCATGGGAACTATGGTAATATTCCTCCCTATAGTGCTTTCCCACAGATTTGTCAGTGGATGTTCTTGTCATTGACATCCATAGTTGCATGGCGTGCCCAACCTATGAAATCTCCTACAAGAAATGAAAACTTATATGTGCAATCAAAACAACTTCAGAAACACGTTTAAAACAGGCTTTATATGATTGTAATTGTAAAGTATTTGCGTGTCTGTCTTGTTATGACAAAGTCGTGTCACTGCATAGAAATAAAGATGTCTTTGGGACTTTGCAGAAACAAAGAGTGGATATGGGGGGAAGCTGGCCTCCAAATCTGCCATTACAGCATATACCAGTATGTAAATATGTAAATAATCAAATGTACACGTAATGCTTGTTTTAAAAAATGTGTCTCTGTGGTTACTGAACTATGTCTTAATGATATTAGAAAAAGGCATTAATGACTTAATCATACGTTTGTCTACTTAGTACCAGTCATTTTAAAAAAATAATAATTTGTCAGTGTGTAAGAGCGTAATGTGTTTATCCTCCTTGAAAAGCCAATTTGATTACAGATAATTACGCAGTTGTGTTCATGTTCATTATGGAATTAGATTTTTAATGGCCTCATGAAAAACTTCATTATTTAATGCAATTATTTAAAGCATATCTAGGTAATTATTGCCTATTCTGGCCTTTGTGTGAGTTTAATAATGTGTCAGTCTGTTAAATACATTTTAGTAAAAAATTGGAAGAACTCAGAAGATACATTATAAAAAAAATTAAGGATTTAATAATTAGTACTTAAAAAAAAGAGAATGCATTAAACTTTGAGGAGCTTTTTTGTATGACGTCAGTTATCAGGGGCGCGATCCGATATACGGCGTAGTTTGCGGCGCGAGGGAACCCGCGTCGCCCGCAGTTTCAGCTCGCATCTCGAGCTATCCAATATACGGCGCCGTCACTTGCTAACGTGCCGTAAGTCAGATAAACCAGCGATGTCCAGAAATCTGCGAAAGTACAAATTTCTGGCGTCGCCAGTGACTTACGCCACATTAGAAACTGCTGGCGACTACAAAACCTGACTAAAGTATGAAATCACCCGCACTGTCTAACACGCCTCCTAAACATAGCCCGACACGTCTAACCCTCTATCCGCTATCCCCCTCACTATCCTAACAATAAAAAAAGTTATTAACCCCTAAACTGCTGCTACCAGACCCCGTCGCTACCTAATAACGTTATTAACCCCTAAACCCGCCGCTCCCGGACCCCGCCACCAGCTATATTAAATCTATAACCCCCTAAAGTGAGCCCCTACCCCGCCGCCGCCATCTATTTTAAATTATTTAACCCCTAAAATACTAAACTATCCCTACCACTAAACCTAAGTCTAACCTTACAAATAGCCCTGAAAAGGGCTTTTTGCGTGGCATTACCCCTAAGTAAACTGCTCTTTTGCCAGCCCTTAAAAGGGCTTTTCGCGGGGCATGCCACAAAGAATTCAGCTCTTTTACCAGCCCTTAAAAGGGCTTTTGGCGGGGTATTGTCAAAAAGTAAACAGCTCTTTTGCATCTAATCTACATCCCCCTACACCGCGGCCACCTATAATAAATGTATTAACCCCTAATCTAATCCCCCTACACCACGGCCAGCTATATTAACTATATTAACCCTAATTATATTAGGGTTAATATAGTTATTATATTATATATATTAACTATATTAACCCTAATTATATTAGGGTTAATATAGTTAATATCGTTATTATATTATTTATATATTAAGTATAATAACCCTATCTAACTCTAACATCCCTAACTAAACTCTTATTAAGATAAATCTAATATTAATATTATTAATTAAAATATTCCTATTTAAATCTAAATACTTACCTATAAAATAAACCCTAAGATAGCTACAATGTAATTAATAATTACATTGTAGCTATTTTAGGGTTTATATTTATTTTACAGGTAACTTGGTATTTATTTTAACTAGGTACAATAGCTATTAAAAAGTTAATAACTATTTAATAGCTACCTAGTTAAAATAATTACCCAATTACCTGTAAAATAAATCCTAACCTAAGTTACAAATACACATACACTATCAATAAATTAAATAAACTACAAATATCTAAACTAAAATACTATTAAATAAACTAAACTAAATTACCAAAAAAAAAAAAAAACTAAATTACAAAAAATAAAAAAAAGATTACAAGATTTTTAAGCTAATTACACCTATTCTAAGCCCCCTAATAAAATCATAAAGCCCCCCAAAATAAAAAAAAATTCCCTACCCTATTCTAAATTAAAAAAAAGTTCAAAGCACTTTTACCTTACCAGCCCTTAAAAGGGCCTTTAGCGGGGCATGCCCCAAAGAAAACTGCACTTTTGCCTGAAAATAAACACAATACCACCCCCCAACATTACAACCCACCACCCACATACCTCTAATCTAACCCAAACTCCCCTTAAATAAACCTAACACTAAACCCCCTGAAGATCTCCCCACCTTGTCTTCACCCAACGGGGCCAAACTCCTCATCCGATCCTGGTGATGTCTTTATCCAAGCAGCAAAGAAGAAGTCTTCATCCCGGCGATGTCTTATCCAAGCGGCAGCAAAGTCTTCTTCCATCCGGCAGCATCTTCCATCAAGCGGCATCTTCAATCTTCTTTCTTCGCTCCTCCGACGCGGAGCATCCATCCCGGCCGACAACTGAACGAGGAATGAGGTACCTTTAAATGATGTCATCCAAGATGGAGTCCGTCGAATTCCGATTGGCTGATAGGATTCTATCAGCCAATCGGAAATAAGGTAGAAAAATCTGATTGGCTGATTGAATCAGCCAATCACATTCAAGTTCAATCCGATTGGCTGAACCCCTAATCTGCTGACCGGACCTCACCGCTACTCTAATAAATGTATTAACCCCTAAAGCTAAGTCTAACCCTAACACTAACACCCCCCTAAGTTAAATATAATTTAAATCTAACGAAATAAAATAAATCTTATTAAATAAATTATTCCTATTTAAAGCTAAATACTTACCTGTAAAATAAATCCTAATATAGCTACAATATAAATTATAATTATATTGTAGCTATTTTAGGATTAATATTTATTTTACAGGCAACTTTGTATTTATTTTAACCAGGTACAATAGCTATTAAATAGTTAATAACTATTTAATAGCTACCTAGTTAAAATAATTACAAAATTACCTGTAAAATAAATCCTTACCTAAGTTACAATTAAACCTAACACTACACTATCAATAAATTAATTAAATAAAATACCTACAATTATCTACAATTAAACCTAACACTACAATATCAATAAATGTATTAAATAAAATACCTACAATTATCTACAATTAAATCTAAAACTACACTATCAATAAATTAATTAAATAAAATACCTACAAATAAATACAAATAAATAAATTAACTAAAGTACAAAAAATAAAAAAGCTAAGTTACAAAAAATAAAAAAATTAATTACAAACATAATAAAAATATTACAACAATTTTAAGCTAATTACACCTACTCTAAGCCCCCTAAAATAACAAAGACCCCCAAAATAAAAAAATGCCCTACCCTATTCTAAAATTAAAATAGAAAAGCTCTTTTACCTTACCAGCCCTTAAAAGGGCCTTTTGCGGGGCATGCCGAAAGAATTCAGCTCTTTTGCCTGGAAAAAAAACATACAATACCCCCCCAACATTACAACCCACCACCCACATACCCCTAATCTAACCCAAACCCCCCTTAAATAAACCTAACACTAAACCCCTGAAGATCTTCCTACCTTATCTTCACCACACCGGGTATCTATCACCGATCCTTCCAGGCTCCGAAATATTCATCCAAGCCCAAGCGGGGACTGGAGATCCATCATCCGGCTGAAGTCTTCTATCAAGCGGCAAGAAGAAGTCCAGAAGAGGCTCCAAAGTCTTCATCCTATCCGGGCAGAAGAGGAGATCCAAACCGGCAACCATCTTCATCCAAGCGGCATCTTCTATCTTCATCCGATGACGAGCGGCTCCATCTTGAAGACCTCCGGCACTGATCCATCTTCTTCTTCCAACGTCCTAAGTCCGAATGAAGGTTCCTTTAAATGACGTCATCCAAGATGGCATCCCTCGAATTCCGATTGGCTGATAGGATTCTAACAGCCAATCGGAATTAAGGTAGGGAAAATCTGATTGGCTGATGGAATCAGCCAATCAGATTCAAGTTCAATCTGATTGGCTGATCCAATCAGCCAATCAGATTGAGCTCGCATTCTATTGGCTGATCGGAACAGCCAATAGAATGCAAGCTCTATCTGATTGGCTGATTCAATCAGCCAATCAGATTTTCCCTACCTTAATTCCGATTGGCTGATAGAATCCTATCAGCCAATCGGAATTCGAGTGATGCCATCTTGGATGACGTAATTTAAAGGAACCTTCATTCGGACTTAGGACGTCGGAAGAAGAGGATGGATCTGTGCCGGAGGTCTTCAAGATGGAGCCGCTCGTCATCAGATGAAGATAGAAGATGCCGCTTGGATGAAGATGGTTGCCGGTCCGGATCTCCTCTTCTGCCCAGATAGGATGAAGACTTTGGAGCCTCTTCTGGACTTCTTCTTGCCGCTTGATAGAAGACTTCAGCCGGATGATGGATCTCCAGCCCCCGCTTGGGCTTGGATGAAGACTTTGGAGGCTCTTCTGGACCGATCGGGAATACCCGGTGTGGTGAAGATAAGATAGGAAGATCTTCAGGGGCTTAGTGTTAGGTTTATTTAAGGGGGTTTTGGGTTAGATTAGGGGTATGTGGGCGGTGGGTTGTAATGTTGGGGGGTATTGTATGTTTTTTTTTACAGGCAAAAGAGCTGAATTCTTTCGGGCATGCCCCGCAAAAGGCCCTTTTAAGGGCTGGTAAGGTAAAAGAGCTTTTCTATTTTAATTTTAGAATAGGGTAGGGCATTTTGTTATTTTGGGGGGCTTTGTTATTTTATTAAGGGGCTTAGAGTAGGTGTAATTAGCTTAAAATTGTTGTAATATTTTTATTATGTTTGTAATTAATTTTTTTATTTTTTGTAACTTAGCTTTTTTATTTTTTGTTAATTTATTGTAGGTATTTTATTTAATTAATTTATTGATAGTGTAGTGTTAGATTTAATTGTAGATAATTGTAGGTATTTTTTTTAATTCATTTATAGATAGTGTAGTGTTAGGTTTAATTGTAACTTAGGTTAGGATTTATTTTACAGGTAATTTTGTAATTATTTTAACTAGGTAGCTATTAAATAGTTCTTAACTATTTAATAGCTATTGTACCTGGTTAAAATAAATACAAAGTTGCCTGTAAAATAAATATAAATCCTAAAATAGCTACAATATAATTATAATTTATATTGTAGCTATATTAGGGTTTATTTTACTGGTAAGCATTTAGCTTTAAATAGTAATAATTTATTTAATAAGAGTTAATTTATTTTGTTAGATTTAAATTATATTTAACTTAGGGGCTGTTAGTGTTAGGGTTAGACTTAGCTTTAGGGTTAAAACATTTATTATAGTAGCGGTTAGGTCCGGTTGGCAGATTAGGGGTGTCGGCGATGTCAGGGAGGGCAGATTAGGGGTTAATACTATTTATTATAGGGTTATTGAGGCGGGAGTGAGGTGGATTAGGGGTTAATAACTTTATTATAGTAGCGGTGAGGTCTGGTTGGCAGTTTAGGGGTTAAAAATTGTAGGTAAGGTAGCAGCGGTGTTAGGGGCAGCAGATTGGGGGTACATAGGGATAACGTAGGTTGCGGCAGTGTGCGGTCGGCAGATTAGGGGTTAAAAATTTTTATTAGAGTGGCGGCGATGTGGGGGGACCTCGGTTTAGGGGTACATAGGTAGTTTATGGGTGTTAGAGTACTTTAGAGCACAGTAGTTAAGAGCTTTATGAACCGGCGTTAGCCCATAAAGCTCTTAACTCCTGACTTTTTTCTGCGGCTGGAGTCTTGTTGTTAGATTTCTAACGCTCACTTCAGCCAAGACTCTAAGTACCGGCTTTAGAAAGATCCCATTGAAAAGATAGGATACGCAAATGGCGTAGGGGGATCTGCGGTATGGAAAAGTCGCGGCTGCAAAGTGAGCATTAGACCCTTACCTACAAGACTCTAAATACCAGCGGTAGCCCAAAACCAGCGTTAGTAGCCTCTAACGCTGGTTTTGACGGCTAACGGCAAACTCTAAATCTAGCCGTTAGAATATTGTGACCGTGTTAACATATTCCCCAGAGATTTCAATGGAGTGTGAAAAGTAGAAAAAACCTAACACCCTTTCTCATGCACAAACCTGACTGCATTTTCAAGTTCACTAACCCGAGATGAAATATTAATATTTCACACTACAATGTTATTCTCTTACAATAATATGTTCTATATATTCCGAATCCTAAATACATAGTTCTATATAAATCTGATGGTATATATATATATATATATATATATATATATATATATATATATATATATATATATATATATATATATATATATATATAAATATCTATTTAAAAATACTTAGAGCATATTCCCTTATGTGGAGAACATTGGAATGGGAAATGTTTACAATAAGTACATAGTTAAACACTTTATTAAAATATAATTTTGCATGAATGTGATTTTTCATGTTTCAGCTACTTGACTGCAAAGGGCTCTCATATGTATGTCTATTCCTCAGATGCTGTGTACATCTGGAACAAAAATCAGTGTTCATATTTCAGATAAAATTCCACAAGGCATTTCAGATGCAGAGGGAGAAACAGACGAAGAAACAGATCCAATAAACATATAACGTTTTCTGACAGTAAAACAGAATATATGTTGGATGAAAAACAGGCATCCAGCAATGATGAAAGATCTATTACCTTGATGTATTGAAGCATATATTAGATGATGGGTTAGAACAAGGATTTTAAGATTCGAACACAGCAAAATATCTTATGGTTGAGTATCCAAAAATCCCTATATTCCACCATTTGCCCAAGATTCATAAATCTTTCTCAAATGTGAAAGGCAGACCCATTGTGAGCGGGATTGATTCATTGCTGGAGCATCTCTCACAATGGTTAGATGCACTCATACAACCTATGGTAATATCATTGCCATCATATTTGAGAGATACAAATCAAGTTATACAACTCATGGAACAAATTAATTGGGAAACCAATTTGTCATGGCATACAGTAGATAATGTAACCTTATGTTCTATTCCACACGAAACAGGAATTGAGGCACTTAATTTTTTTCTATCACAAAATACAGAATACACCAGTGAGTTTTAAGAATATATATTTAGTGTAGTCCACTTTTTGTTAAAACACAATCAGGTAGATTACGAGTTGTGCGTTCGTGTTTTAATGCTTAAAAAATATTGTAATTTCAGCATTAAAACCGCAACGCAGCCATTACAAGTCTTGTCGGTATAGCTGTACCACAAGCCTTTTAGCCTGTGGTAATGGAACGTCAGTCCCACACTAGTAAAAATAAAGTTTTTTCATGGGACTTCCATAGCCCAGCCATTACGAGTTTTGCAGTAAGGCTAAAAAGCTTGTGTTACATCCTATAGCAGGAAGATCCGTACCACCTTTTAAGAGCAGTAGTTATGAGTTTTACGCAACAAAACTCATAACTAAACTGTTGCAAAGTACACTAACACCCATAAACTACCTATTAACCCATAAACCGAGGCCATCCCGCATCGCAAACACTATATTAAGGTTATTAACCCCTAATCTGCCGCTCCCGACATCGCTGCCACTAATAAAATGTATCAACCTCTATTCCGCCGCTCCCCGACATTGTCACCACTATAATAAAGTTGTTAGAAAAATATATATAAATGTGTGGGATCTGAGAAAGGTGCATGCAGTCATAATAATAGTAGAAAATGTATTAAAAAAGAGAGAATAACCAATATATCTATGATTATTAAAGAATGACAAGGCAGCACTCTGATCCAATTCAAGAAAAATGTTTCTTTAACTCTCTCCACAGGTATCTGCACCACCCAAATCACCAAATTGAGAGAATGTAATGAAATTACATAATCAATCATAAAAACCATAACATAGCATATCCAGGCCTAGAAAATATTATAAGTAATGTGAGTTGGTATAGGTTGAGATGGGCACATAAGTGTAAAAACACGCTCATCGATGCTGAACCTATATTTTGCACAGATCCAAAATTGCTGTATATTTAAAAAGAAATAAGCCGTCCTGTCAGATAGCTTTAGCATCGGAAACGGGACCAGGCAGGGTTGCCCCCTGTCCCCGCTCCTCTTTGCTATCTCTTTGGAGGTGCTGGCTGCACACATTAGACAAAATCCCAAAATTACAGGCATAACATTAGGTCCCAACACTTTTAAAATAACCCTCTATGCGGACGATGTCCTCATTCTGTTAACTTCCCCAAACACCTCTATCACCTATTTACTAGAGGAATTAAATCGATTTAGTGCTCACTCTAATTTCCACATAAATGCACAAAAGTCGGAAATCCTAAATATTAATATGAAAAAACAATCCTTCGAAGCCCTAAGGACTCATTGCCCATACAAATTAAACCTAGACAAACTTAAATACTTAGGAATCCAGCTCACATCAGGGAGTAGTAAATTATTTAAGCATAACTATATACCCATCATGCATAGACTCAAAAGGGAACTCGACGGCTGGCAAAATAAACCGCTATCGTGGTGGGGTAGGATACAAGCAGTACAGATGACAGCCCTCCCACACTTACTTTATGTAATGCAGACTGTACCTATTCACCTGCCGAATACATACATTAATCAACTACAATCAATGCTAAACTCTTTTATATGGGGTAACATTAAACCACGCATTAGCAAGAAAATTATTACAGCCCCACTGGGTGCAGTGGGGCTGGGAGTACCGTCAGTGTTGTCATACTATAGGGCCGTAGTCCTGCAGAGAATTATTGAATGGCACAATCCGACAAATGCCAAAGCATGGGCATATATAGATTCTTTTCTCTTAAAATCTCCACACATTGGCCCCCTTAGTTGGGTCAAGCACTCAGCTAGACCCCCCCTAGCAAGATTATCCCCAATATATAACCAACTTTTCAGAACATTGGATTGGATCCAAGCTAAAATAAAGGGCATTTCGTCCCTCATCTCCCCAATGTCACCAATATCTTATAATGCAGAATTTGTGGGAGGTGTACTGGCCGAGAGACCTAACCCTATAGGCCTGGAGTATACAATACCGTTCACCAATCTGGTTTTCAACAACACCTTAAAGACAAGTACGCAGTTAGCTGATATGGCGGGAGGTGTCTTTTCTGGGTGGCTCAAGTACGCACAACTCACACACCTATTGAAAATTTCACCCCATAGAGATAGTCTACTCAGAGACCTAACCCACTTCGAGAGGCTATGCCTATCGGGCACTGTCCCCCATGGCTCTCTGTCGAAGGCAAACAAAATGTTAGATGTAGCGTTAACGCCAACGTCCCCTTCTTATAGGCTACATTGGCAAAGGGAGCTAGGAGTGGAGATCCCTGAGGAACAATGGCAGAACATCCTATACCACACGGCCAAGTCCTCATCTATACCCAGATCCCTAGAGCTCAACCATAAAGTGTTGTTCCGTTGGTACCTCACACCAGAGAGACTTAAACAGATTTACCCAGGAGCGGGTGCCACTTGCTGGAGGGGGTGTGGGTCCGCTGGGACGATGGCACACATATAGTGGCAGTGCTGCTCAATCTCCCCTTTCTGGAGGGAAGTGGAGCAACTCCTCAGGGAACTAATAGGAGCAACATTTAATCTATCACCCTCTATTGCCCTTTTAAACTACAAACCTGATAAAGTTTGCAAAATTAAAAGGAAACTAGCACAAATTAGCTTAAACAGTGCAAAGGCACTTATCGCCCGTAACTGGAAATCTGCACGTATTCCTACAAAGCAGGAGTGGTTTATCCACACCTCGGAACTTTTGGTGGTGAAAGAATACTCTTATTATAGCAATGGTAATTTATCTTTTTTCCACAATGTCCAGTTCTATTGGGAGACTATACTTAACGCTCCTGTTGCAACAGGGGATTCTGCCCTAGTGGAGGAGCCATAAAACATAGCGACACTCCCTCTGGCCAGGCCTAGCTCCCCCCCTCCCCCCCTTCCAACTCCCTTATTGTTATATAGTAGGTTTGGATCAAATGGGTTGAATTTATTGCACATATAAATGTTGTAGGTTTTTTATTGAATGATGTTATGTTTATTGGAATCGGTACAATCTATCCTTGGATACACCAGTCGCAATGGCGACAGAACCTGTAAGGGACCATGCAAACAAGTACAGCACGAGATGCCTCTTCGGTGGCATCCCAATACAGGCCTTATAGACAATACCCCCACTATGGAAGGCTTTGGGTATTAATGTGTCAAACCAAGAGGGCGGACTATTACTGTATAACCATGCTGGTAAGGACTGCACCATGTAATACTATATTTGACTTGTGTATCGATTACCATATTGTACTGCTGTCGATTTTCAATAAAGTTTATCTTTCAAAAAATACTCAACAAATACTCAAAAAATACTCAACAATACTCATGCATAAAACACTGAACTACATACAATGCTGGTAGAGTCCACCCGGAGCACTTAGTGTAAAAACATGCTCCGTATAAAGTTCAATAGGATTTTAATAGCTATCAACAGATGTATGTATGACATCACTCATAGGAGAAAAACAAACGATTCTTGAATGCCTCACCACATATAGCAGTAACGTTCCTGTGTATCCTTAGATGAAATTGTGCTTTAGGTGTAAACATACTGCTTGTGTAAAACTGCAGCAATCACAGCAGTCAAGCAACAGGTATCCTGTATATGTTACTTATTCAAGTGCTTCATATCATCTTTCAAGACATTGAGCATTTGCACTTACGCTTTCCAACTTTATCTCCTTGAATATGTCAGTGGATTTCACCATTGGGCCAAAGGATTAGCTTGTTACAAATGTGCCGGTACAAGGAGCGTCAGATATGCGTTTCACTCTCCCCTTTGTGGGCTAACTTCAGGGCTTCATCAGATGCGGTTTGTTCTTAGATCCAACCTTATATAGCACCTGATATACAAATTGTTTGCAATGCTCCTTCTTACAAATTTAAAGGAACAACCAGCAACAACATTCTAAATGTTAAACGTTACTTTGTATATAATAGCATTTTACCATTATACAATAGTGTATAGATGCATATTGTGAATTGACTGCATCGAACATTGTGTCAAGATGGCTCTTTGGAAAGTGGCAACACTTACATATTTCATGACTAAGCACATAGTTTCAGATCTGAATTTTAACATTTTAACATCATGCAAATCCCCCAACAGATTTATTTGATGTATAATGGGATCAAATAAGATGTATACCAATTAAATATCAGTATTACAGGAAGCACGAGAAATCAATCTTTTCATTAAGACCATGGGGTGCTAGTGTATTTAATCTATATATCCAGCAGGATTCATTTTGCGACAAAAGTTTATCAACATCTCCACCACGACGATGTTGTGTTATGTGTTGTATACCAGTTACTTTCATAATTGTGGAATCTGAATTATGATATATTTCAAAATGTCTGGCAACAGGGCTATCTTGTACTTTCCCTTTTATATCATCCCTATGTTCCCTAACTCGATCTTTCAGGTCTCGTTTTGTTTTACCAATATAATACATAGGGCAAGAACATTGTGAAAGATAAATGACACCTGTTGTGTTACAGGTAATCCATTGTTTGATGTCATATTGTTTACCTGTATTGGTTCCAAACTTACTAGTTTTTTGTATGAATCTGCAATACACACAGTGTCCACATGGGCTACACCCAAGCCATTTACTTTAAGCACCTAACCATGTTTGTGGAGGACCCCCTTTCCTATAGTCAATTTGCACCAATCTATCTTTCAGGCTTGTTGGCCTATGGGCAGTTAGTAAAGGGTAATCACCCACACACTCCCTTAATTCAGCATCTACTGTTAAGATGTGCCAGTATTTTTTCATTATACATCTTAGTTGATCCCAATGTGAATTGTATTTTGTAATCAGGCATACTTTGCCTGCATCTTTTCTGTCCTTGTTATTGCTGTATAGCAAATCACTTCTCGGGCTTTTCCTCACTTAAACCCATGCCCTCTTGATTTGTCTTTTTGAGTAGCCCCTATCTAAGAACCCACGGGACATTTCTTTAGCTTGTTCCTCAAAATCACCTGAACTGGAACAGTTCCTTTTCAACCGTAGAAACTGCCAAACAGGGATCCCTTTTTTTAAACTTTCAGGATGGTGACTGCTAGCATGCAAAAGGCTATTTGTAGAGGTAGATTTTCAATGTACTTTAGTATTCAGTTACCATTTTTTTAGATTGAGGAAAGTAGCTTCCTCTTTGCTAATTTCACTAGTAAGAAATATATCCATTATCAGTGTTTAAGATTTTCAAGAAATTTTCAAGCTACCCTTCCAAAGTAGGAGGATGTCATCCACATATCGTATCCAGAGTGCCACATGTGCCTCCTCCAAAATAACAAAGCTCGAGAAAATCTCACAGGCCCAGATGTAAACAGGCGTAGGTGGGGGCACATGTGGCACCCATGGCAGTTTCCTGAAGTTGCCTATAATATCTCCCATCAAATTGAAAGACATTATTGTTCAAAATAAGTTGCAAAAGAGAAATGACAAATTCAGTATGTGCCTGATACTCTTGCCCTCTCTGTTCAAGAAAAATAAAGTTATTAACCCTCCCGCATCGCAAACACTTTTAAAATATTATTAACCCCTAATCTGCTGTCCGCCCACATCGCCCTCACTATACTAAAGTTATTAATCCCTGTTCTGCTGCTCCCCGACATTGCCGCTACTATAATAAACCTCTTAACCCCTAAACCGCAAGCCCCCCACAACGAAATATACTAAATTAAACTATTAACCCCTAAATTGAAAGCCCCCCACATTGCAATAAACTCATTTAAACTAGCAACCTCTAAACCTAATGCCCCCCTAACTTTATATTAAAATTACAATTTCCCTATCTCAAATTAAATTAAAACTTACCTGTCAAATTAAAAAAACTAAGTTTAAACTAACAAACTAATATAACTATTAAACTAAAATTAAACTAACTACCATTGAAAGAAAACTAAAAGTATTTAATTACAAAAAATTAAAAATACTAAATTACAAACTAAATTACGGAAAATAACAAATGAAATTATCAAAAATAAAAAGAATTACACCTAATCTAATAGCCCTATAAAAAAGCCCACCCAAAACAAAAAACTCTAGCCTACAATAAACTACCAATAGCCATTAAAGGGACATGAAACCCAAATATTTTCATTCATGATTGAGATAGAGGATACCATTTTAAACAACTTTTTAGTTTACTTCTACTATCTAATCTGTTTCATTCTCTTGGTATCATTTGTTGAGGGAGCAGCAATTCCCTAATGGTTTCTAAATTAACACATGGGTGAGCCAATCACAATCGATATATATGTATCCACCAATCAACAGCTAGAACCTTGGTTCTCTGTTGCTCCTGAGTTTGCTTAGATAAACCTTTTATTAAAGGATAACAAGAGAAGGAAGCAAATTAAATAATATAAGTAAATTGGAAAGTTGTTTAAAATTGTATTTTCTATCAGAATCACGAAAGAGAAATATTGGGTTTCATGTCCCTTTAAAAAGGACCTTTTGTAGGGCATTGCCCTAAGTTAAACAGCTCTTTTACCTGTACAAAAAATACAAAGACCCCGCAACAGTAAAACCCACTACCCAACCAACCCCAAAATAAAAAAAACCTAACTCTAACAAAAACCTAAGATACCCATTGCCCTGAGAAGGGCATTTTTATGGGCATTTCCCTTAAAAGGGCATTTAGCTCTTTTGCATTGCCCTGAAAAGGGCATTTAGCTCTTCTAAAAAAAGCCCAAACCTAAATAAAAAATAAAAAAAACACCCAAAAAAGTTTAAAAAATCCTAACACTAACCCCCGACGATCCACTTACAGTTTCTGAAGTCCGGACATCCAGGCGAGAAGTCTTCATCCAGGCGGTGAGAAGTCTTCATCCAGCTGGCGAGGTCTTCATCCATCCAGACGGCATCTTCTATCTTCATCCAGACGGCATCTTCTATCTTCATTAGGGCAATGGGTGGATTAGTTTTTTTTTTATTTTGTGGGTTTGGGGGGAGGGTGGGGTTTTGTAATGTTAATGGGTCTTTGTATTTTTGTTTAAAAAAAGAGCTGATTTCTTTAGGGCAATGCCCTACAAAAGGCCCTTTTAATAGCTATTGGTAGTTTATTATGGATTAGGTTTATTTTGGGGTGTTTTTTTTTAAAAAAATTGGGTATTAGAATAGTAATAATTGTTATTGTTTTGGATAATTCATTTGTTAATTTGTGTAATTTTTTTCGTTTTGGGTGAGTTTTTCTTTTTAAAATAGCCATTTTTTTATTTTTAATGGGCAGCAAAAGAGCTGAATGCCCTTTTAAGGGCAATGCCCATACAAATGCCCTTTTCAGATTTTACTTTATTTTTATTTTGTGGGTTTGGGGGGTGGGGGTTTGTATACTGTTAGGGCAGAGCTTTCCAAACTTTTCATGTTGGTGACACACTTTTTACACCTACATAATTTTGCGACACAGTAATTCAGTTGTACTAGCAAACAGGAGGTTAAACTAACTTGTTTTAAGAGATACGGACACATACATAAATTATATAATATTGAAATTAATTTGCAAGTAACAGTATGTAAGTTTGTGTAAGAATTAAAAAAAAGTTTAATAACACCAATAACTACTTTTTAATGGGATGTATGAGGTTGATGGGATGAACACAGTTTCTCAATATTTAGTGGAATATTAGATAAAACACTCACATTTCATCATCAAGGATTTTTAAGCTTCCACTTCCTATCCATATATCAAGAGCAGGAGCAGCAATGCCTACTGGGAGCTAGCTGCAAAACAAACAACACTTTGACTTCTGACTTCAGCTCAGCGTTTAAGCTGAGCTGCAAACACACTGCTGCCCCACTCACTGACTACACATGCAGTCACTAGCCGATTGAGGAGACTACACGTGCAGTCAAGAGCCAATGTGCCGCCAATGGTAATAGTTTCAGTTCCCGCCAGTCCTGTGCCAATAGGTTAACATGATCTGTGACCCACTAGGTTTCAATCGCGTGTCAACCACATGCTATGCGTAGTAGGCAGGCGGAAATTCAGAAACCAAAATAAAAAAATGTGAAAAAATTAATGAATTAAAAAAAATTTGTGCTGAAGCAGGGACACACCTACACACTGCCGCTGACACACTGTGTAACGACACACAGTTTGGAAAGCACTGTGTTAGGGGGTGTTTGTTTTTTCGTTTGTAGAAAAAGAGCTAATTTCTTTAGGGCAATGCCCTACAAAAGACCCTTTTAAGGGGCCTTGGTAGTTTATTATAGATTAGGGTTTTTTTATTTTGGGGTGTTTTTTTTTTTTTTTTTGTCCAAACGACACATAGTTTGTAAAGCACTGTGTTAGGGGGTGTTTGTTTTTTCGTTTGTAGAAAAAGAGCTAATTTCTTTAGGGCAATGCCCTACAAAAGGCCCTACAAAGGGACCTTGGTAGTTTATTATAGACTAGAGTTTTTTATTTTGGGGTGTTTATTTATTTTATTTTTTTAAAGGGTATTAGAATAGGAATAATTTTTTATTGTTTTGGATAATTTTGTTTGTTATTTTTTGTATTGGTAGGTTTTTTTTAATTTTTGTAATTTTAGTGATTTTTATTTTTTATAATGGTAGGTTTCTTTATTTTTGTAATGTTAGGTTTTAGTGAAAGGCAGCTTAGGTTTTATTTCACAGGTAAGTTTGTATTTATTTTAACTAGGTAGTTAGTAAATAGTTAATAACTATTTACTAACTAGTCTACCTAGTTAAAATAAATACAAACTTACCTGTGAAATAAAAAATAAATATTAGTTATATTGTAGCTAGCTTAGGTTTTATTTCACAGGTAAGTATGTATTTAGTTTTAAATAGGTATTATTTAGAAAATATTTGTAACTTTAATATAGCTCTATTTCAAATATGTTAAAGTTAGGGGGTGTTAGGTTTAGGGTTACGGTTATGGTTAGGGTTACGGTTAGGTTCAGGGGTTAATATAGTTTAACCCCTTAACGACCAAGGACGTACGCCACACGTCCTCAAAAAAAATACAGTTAATGACCGAGGACGTGTGGCGTATGTCCTTGGTCTGGAAAGCAGCTGGAAGCGATCCTGCTCGCTTCCAGCTGCTTTCCGGTTATTGCAGTGATGCCTCGATATTGAGGCATCCTGCAATAACCCCCCTTGGCTATCCGATGCAGAGAGAGCCACTCTGTGGCCCTCTCTGCACCGGACATCGATGGCCGGTATCGTTGGTGGGTGGGAGCTTACGTGGGAGGCGGGTGGGCGGCCATCGATGCTCTGTGTGGAGTGGAGGGGGGCGGGATCGGGGGCAGGAGCTACGGGAGCGCACGTGCGCGGTGGGTGGTGGGCGGGCGCGTGCACGGGGCGGGAGTGGGTGGGAACCGCTACACTACAGAAAAAAAAAAATTAAAAGTTAAAAACACTTATACAATTTAAATATTAAAAATATAATCTAAGGGACCTGGAAGGGGTTGGGGGTTGGTCTTGGTGGGAGGGGGGGGGGGGGAAAGCTACACTACAGAAAAGGGTATTTTTTAAAGAAAAAGGCACATTTTTTTACAAAACTGGGTACTGGCAGACAGCTTCCAGTACCCAAGATGGCGCCCATTATTGCAGAGGGGAAGGGTTAGAGAGCTGTTTGGTGGGGGATCAGTGAGGTTGGGGTCTAAGGGGGTATCCTACACATCAGCATATGTAAATATGCTTTTTTTTTTTTTTTTTTTTAAAGGGCCAAATACCTTTTATTTTAGTACTGGCAGAGTTTCTGCCAGTACTTAAGATGGCAGGGACAATTGTGGGGTGGGGGAGGGAAGAGAGCTATTTGGGAGGGATCAGGGGGTCTGATGTTTCAGGTGGGAGGCTGAGCTCTACACTAAAGCTAAAATTAATCCTGCAAGCTCCCTACAAGCTACATAATTAACCCCTTCACTGCTAGCCATAATACACGTGTGATGTGCAGCGGCATTTAGAGGCCTTCTAATTACCAAAAAGCAATGCCAAAGCCATATATGTCTGCTATTTCTGAACAAAGGGGATCCCAGAGAAGCATTTACAACCATTTGTGCCATAATTGCACAAGCTGTTTGTAAATAATTTCAGTGAGAAACCTAAAATTGAGAAAAAATTTACGTTTTTTTTAATTTGATCGCATTTGGCGGTGAAATAGTGGCATGAAATATACCAAAATGGGCCTAGATCAATACTTGGGGTTGTCTACTACACTACACTAAAGCTAAAACTACCCCAAAAAAGCTCCCTACATGCTCCCTAATTAACCCCTTCACTGCAGGGCATAATACACATGTGGTGCGCAGTGGCATTTAGCGGCCTTCTAATTACCAAAAAGCAACACCAAAGTCATATATGTCTGCTATTTCTGAACAAAGGGGATCCCAGAGAAGAATTTACAACCATTTATGCCATAATTGCACAAGCTGTTTGTAAATAATTTAAGATAGAAACCAAAAGTTTGTGAAAAAATTTGTGAAAAGTGAACGATATTTTGTATTTGATTGCATTTGGCGGTGAAATAGTGGCATGAAATATACCAAAATATACCAAAATGGGCCTAGATCAATACTTTGGGTTGTCTACTAAAAAAAAATATATACATGTCAATGGATATTCGGAGATTCCTGAAAGATATCAGTGTTCTAATGTAACTATCGCTAATTTTGAAAAGAAATGGTTTGGAAATAGCAAAGTTCTACTTGTATTTATGGCCCTATAGTTTACAAAAAAAGCAAAGAACATGTAAACATGTAAATTTAGAAACTATTTAGCATGGGTGTTTTTTGGTGTTTTTTGGTGGTTGTAGATGTGTAACAGATTTTGGAGGTCAAAGTTAGAAAAAGTGTGTTTTTTCCATTTTTTCCTCATATTTTATAAATTTTTTATAGTAAATTATAAGATATGATGAAAATAATGGTATCTTTAGAAAGTCCATTTAATGGCGAGAAAAACGGTATATAATATGTGTGGGTACAGTAAATGAGTAAGAGGAAAATTACAGCTAAACACAAACACCTCAATAATGTAAAAATAGCCTTGGTCCCAAACGGACAGAAAATGGAAAAGTGCTGTGGTCATTAAGGGGTTAAATTCTAATGTTGCGATGTGGGACGCTGGTGGTATAGGGGTTAATCGGTTTATTTAGTGGTAGAGATGTGGGATGCCAGAGAGTTAGGGGTTAATAACTTTATTTAGTGGCGGCGATGCTGGTGAGTGGCTGAATAGGGGTTAATAGATTTATTATAGTGTGGGCGATGTTGGGGTGCAGGGGAATAGGGGTTAATAATTTTAGTATAGTGGCGGCGATATTGGGAGCAGCAGATTAGGGGTTAATAGATTTATTTTGGTAACGGCGATATCGGGGGTGGCAGATTAGGGGTTAATAAATTTATGTAGGTGTCGGAGATGTCGGGGCAGCAGATTAGGGGTATTTAGACGTGGCGTTTATGGTAGGGTGTTAGGTTTAAACGTAACTTTTTTTTCCCCATAGACATCAATGGGGTTGCGTTGCGGAGCTTTTCATTTCGCAATCGCAGGTGTTAGGTTTTTTTCTAACACTCTCTCTCCATTGATGTCTATGGGGAAAGCGTGCACGAGCACGTCAAAATAGCGCTTGTATTTTGTGCAGTATGGAGCTCAACGCAATCATATCGCATGCACAAGCTGGCTGTTTCAAAACTTGCAATGGCAGCGCAATGGAGTATGAAATAACACAACTTTTGTTGCGTTTGTTTCGCACCCCATTGCGCCCATAACTTGTAATCTACCTGAATGTTTTCTAATTTGAGGATGTTTTTTTACTTTCAGAGACGCGGGACAGTAATGGAGGCAAAGTTCGCCCCATCATATGCCAATCTTTTCTTAGGTTGCTGGGACCTGTCCCGTGTCTTGGGAGTGAGAATACATACAGAATCCATCTGGTCAGGATTCAAGAAAGAAGCGGATGATTTTCTAATTTGACTTAATGATAATGATGTTGGCCTGTGTTTCACCTCTGAGTACCAGTCATCCACTATTCATTTTATAGATCTAAAACTTATAGGAGTTTCTGATGGCACAGTGGTTTCAGAGGTGTACCGGAAGCCAATATCAGGTAGTGCCTTATTGCATGCAAGAAGCTGTCATCTAAAGCATGTCCTATGTGCGGTGGCAAAGGGACCATTTGCTAGGCTCAGGCGGAATTGTTCTCAGGAAACTATATATATACAAGAAGCACAAGCTTTGGAGGACAGACTTGCTGCAAGGGGGTATTCCCAGATGGATGTTAAGAAAGCCAAAAGGGAAATACAGTCTGCACCAAGACAAACATTATTAAAAGACAATACATCCTCAAAAAATGAGAATTGGAGAGAGGAGTTACCTTTGTCATAAATTTTAGTGCACAGTACACTAAAGTCCGAAAACACTTTTCTTTATTGTCAGCGGATTATGGTTTAGTTAAATAATCTACTGTATCAATAATAAGGCTTTCAATATAGTGAATAGATACACAACATCTCAAAATTTACTTGAATCAGTTTATTTTTCACACCAGATTTTTAGGTGTTTTTGTTTTAGCTAATTTGAATTTTAATAGTTTGGGGATAGTCAAGTGCTCCCTCAGATCTATCACTTCTCCCTGTCTTTTATATCTGTACCTTGTCAAACCAGGAGTACATGGGGATACCCCAGGTTTGACATATAGACCAGGGTGGCATACAACTAATTTTGTTCCTGAGGTCCTCTCTGCGCCTAATCCTATAATTCTTTATTCTTATATATATATATATATATATATATATATATATATATATATATATATATATATATATATATATAAGCACACACAAAAATGCGCGCAAAAGGATATATTCAAAAAGTCCCAAAGGAGGTGACTGTTGTAGATCTTTCCAGATAAACTTCAGGGAACAAGAAGGAAGAAATACATATGGTGAAGTCCTGCTGATAATAAATAGCTCATAAAGAGGCAGAAAGGGAACTCACATACTCTAGAGCTTCAAAATCAAGCTCTAGATTTTCAGGCACAGGAAGACTCCAAGTAGGAGACAGAGGCAAAGAATGAGGTCCCAAATGGGTTAAAACTCCGCATGGAAGGACTCAGAAGTGGATAAAATATGACAATTTATTATAAAATAAGTGAGGTCACAAGGCATACAAACAAGACTGTCCAAAGCAAACAACCTCCGCAAACAAATAGCATGTTTTCACAATGTCTAATGAATGCCGTTATTGGTTCAGTATTGTACAAGACTCTGCCTTTCGTGTGATGTCACCACGCTCCGACGTACATTTCACAATCACAGCTTGGCTTTTTCGAGGATCCTCAAAAAAGTTAAGCTGTGATTGGCGAAACTTGACGCCAGGATAGTTTGGTCTGATAGAGAGATATCCCACGAGCATTACAACAACAGTAGATTGTTCTATGGTGAGTTACCACCTGGGTGCTGCCTCTTTTAGACCAATTGTGCTTTCATAGAGGAGAACGTTTCTGAAGTATATCAGTCTGATCACGCCTAGAAAGTTCAGTCCAGCCCAGTATTGGCAGGCAATTCTCCTCTGAACAAGGTATTTAGCAACCCCGGGCAATCGTTTATGCCTTCTTTGGGCTTTGTCAGTGAGGCACAGCCATATTCCACTAAGCACATTGGGCAAGGAGTCCACGTCTGGTTTCCCCATCACCCTTAGTGAGACGTCCCCAAGGTAATAATACAAATGCATACATAAAGAGAAGTGCTTTACCAGGAACGAACAACAGCTCAGTAACTTGTTCTATGGCAAGTTACCAACTAGGAGAAGCCTCTTTTAGTCCAATTGTAAATTTCACTTAGGAGAACTTTTCTGAAGTATATTTTCCTCTGAACAAGGAACTTAGCAACCACAGATGATCTTTTCAGCCTTATTTACTTTTTATCACAGTTTTCTGCACTTACTGTTTTGGTATTTCTTCTGGCCTGTTTTTACTTTTTGCAACCTCATCCCCACTTTACAGACAGGCTCACTCATTCATACCTTCTCCACATGCAGTTACTATAGGTCCTTCTCTCCTTTCTTGTCCCTACCTTAGCTCTCAAAAACTACTTTTTGGGGTCCATTTATCATTGTGTGGATGGACATGATCCGCTATAGCAGCATTTATCATGGGCATGATCCGCTGTCGGAATTTATCATTGCACCAGCAGTTGTTGTGAACTGCTGGTGCAACGCCACCACCAGCAGGGGGTGTCAATCAACCCAATCGTATTGGATCGGGTTGATTTTCGGCGGTGTCTGTCCGCCGCCTCAGAGCAGGCAGACAGGTTATGGAGCAGCAGTCTTTAGACTGCTGCTTCATAACTTGTGTTTCTGGCGTGTTTCTGTCCTGAGGGCTCACCAGAAACACGGGGCATCAAGCTCCATTCAGAGCTTGATAAATAGACCCCTTTATTCTGAAATCTCTGTCACTAATCTGCACCACCTTGCAAAAATAATTTCACTGCTACAAATCTCCTTCTCACCTACTCTTTCTCTCCATCTTGCTACTTTTAGCATTAGGGGATGTCTCTCCTAATCCTGGCCCCTCCTTCATTCCTACCATTACCCAATAACACATACCTTACAGAATGTCTAATAAATGTAATGCACATATCATAATTTCTATCACATGCCTTCCAAAGGTACACACTCCATTAACTTGTGCACTATGGAAGTCTCGCTCTGTATGCAACAAACTTACCCCTATCCATGCCCTCACTGAAACCTGTCCCCCTTCCTCAAACACAGCCTTCCCTGCTGCCCTTTCTTATAGTGGTCTTATAGTGGCTACACTTAAGCCATACACCCAGGCCTGGCAACAAGCAAGGAGGTGGTGTCGGCATCCTTCTCTCTTCCTGCTGTGCTTTTCAACACAAACCCCTCCACTTCTTCCCTCACATTCTCTTCCTTTGAAGTCCATACAATTTGTTTATTCTCAACCCTATCTGTTCATGTTGCTGTCATTTATTTCCCCTTCCCCCACACTTTTCTTTGACCACTTCACCTCATGGCTACCTTATATTCTCTCCTGTTACTCACATGCCCTCATTCTTGTGGACCTCAATAATCTCATTGATAACCCTAGTGCTCCTGCAGTTTCAAAGCTCCTGGAACTTGCTTCATCACTTGGCCTCTGACAGTGGACTAATTCCCCTACTCACAAAGATGGCCAGCCAATTGACCTAAGCTTCAGCCAACACTGTTTATCAGTTTACTAACTACACATTCCCCCTCTCTGCCCTCCAACTCTTGAAATGTAACATCACTACACTGACAACACACCTGCTATCACCTAACCCTTCAAATAGACTCCATAGAAACGTACACACCATAAACACAGAATTACTCTCTCACACCCTAAACCCCATTCTACCTGCAATCTCCTCCATTTTCTATCCTGAAGGATCTATCTCTCTGTACAATTCCATTCTGACCTCTGCCCTTGACAAAATAGCCCCTCCTTCCATAGCTCATGCCCTACAGAAAGACTCCCAACCTTGGCACACACATCTGACATGCTACCTGCAAAAATGCACCCGCACTGCAGAACAGCACTGGATAAACTCTAGCTCTTGCATTACAAATTTATGCTGCGCTCCTACTCATTCGCCCTCTGCCAATCTCTCTTCTTCCCCTTGCCTCTAAAAAACTTGAGTGGATTGTTTATGAATGCTTATCACACTTTCTCTCATCTAACCATCTTTTTGATCCTTTGCAATCTGGCTTTGGCCTGAAATACTCTACAGAAACTGCCATCACCAAGGTGACAAATTACCTCCTTACTGCCAAGTCTATATGTCATTACTTCATGCTAATCATTTTAGACCTTTCTGCAGCCTTTGACACTGTTGACCTTGGGTATTTGTGACACAACTCTACTGTGGTTCTCTTCCTACCTTTCTAACCGTTCCTTCGAAGTAGGCTTCTCCTCCTCCCCTCTATCCCTCTCTGTTGGGGTACCCAAAGGATCAGTTCAAGGTCCCCTTATTTTCTCAGTCTACACATCATCTCCAGGCTCATTAATCAAATACTGTGGGTTTCAGTATCATCTCTATGCTGACAACACCCAAATCTACATTTCTGCACCAGATATTCCCTCCTCCCTGCTGACTTGTGTCACCAGCTGCTTAGCTAATATCTAAGCAATGAAATAATTTGTTCCAGCCACCAATAATTAAAAGACCTTTATTTCTTCATCAACTGGGGTCTTAGACAAACATACAACGTTTCAGACCTGCTATAGGTCCTTAGTCATGTATACATGACTAAGGACCTATAGCAGGTCTGAAACGTTGTATGTTTGTCTAAGACCCCAGTTGATGAAGAAATAAAGGTCTTTTAATTATTGGTGGCTGGAACAAATTATTTCATTGCTTGGAGTGCTTGCAGGATAAGGCAGATCCTGGGTTCTGTGCCCCATAAGCCACATATCTCTTGGTGCTGTTTTCCACACTTTTCTTTTAGCTAATATCTAATCCTGGATGGCTTCTTACTAATTAAAGCTGAACCTCTCTAAAACTAAACTCTTTCTATTTCCTCCCTCTGCCAATCTCCTCATTCTACAAATCTCACTTACTGTGGACAACACTGTCTTTTTTTTATTATTATTATTATTATACATTTTTATTGAAAAACCATATAAAATATACAGCGGAGTAGAAAAATAAGCTGAGAATATCATATGCAACATTGTTACAACCACTAATTATTTAACTATCACAGACTCATAATATCCGAGTTCTCCCCCTTCTTTCCACTTCACTCTCCTTTCCTCTGAACAGACCACTAAATGGCCTCACATTATTAATTTATTATTCTAAATGGATACAAATTCCATATAAACAACTTGTCCACTCCCAGCCCCTCTCCATCTCCCCCAACCTCAAAAAAAACAAAAAACAAACTACCCCACCCCTTCCTCACTCCCGTCAGATAATGGAATTATCTGTGATATGTTTAGCAAAACATCTTCCCCATATACTTAATGAATTCCAACCATATGTTCTTATAGGTCAAAATATTTCCTTGACTATAAAACTTGGTATCATAAACCTCCAGGAACGCTTGTTTTTTTAACTGCTCCCATAGAAGGAATCTTATTATTAATCCAATTTGTATAGATTAAAGATCTCATTAAAATTATAACCCATTGAATAAATCTAGTGTTTACCCCCCAATTTGCCTCCTTATTTAGGAAGATAGAGTTTTCTCCTGATAATTGAACCCTTCCTTATTACCTTAGAAAATACTAAATTTTACCCCACAGCTGTCTAATCTTGGGACATGCAAACACCATATGAATTATAGATGGATCTGCCGCCCCACATTTTACGCACGTATTATCTATTAAATTATTCCATTTTTGTGCCCTCCTTGGGGTAATATAATCAAAATGTATTCATCTAAAATGAGATTCTCTGAATTTAGATGACTTTGTGATATTCTTAATAAATCCAAAACTCTTAGAAATAATCACACTTGTACTAGGGTTATATTTACCCCACCTACTAGTATACTCTCCAATAACTCTCTCCATCTCTGGAGCTTGCAATATGCCATATAGAAGGGACAATAGACCCTTTTTAATTCTTGAACAATCTAAAATCACATGCTTATGAGCAATTCTTGGTTCCTTACCTAGCATTTGCAACAGATAATGTTTTGCCTGGAAGAAGTGGAACTTATCTGATGTTAACACTTCATATTTTAGCTGAAACTCCCTAAAGTTATATGGGCGTAGTGATAGGGGGTTAATTAATTGGTTTATATATACAATATTCTTAAGCCTCCATTGATGGAATACCTCATAACTTAAACCTGGAATGAATCTAGAATTCCCCAAAAGTGGCAATTGTTTAGTAACCATATAACCATGGCCCACCAATTTCACTTCCCCCCCTTCAAGCCTTTATAATATATTTATACAAGGGATGTGTATGAATTCTGGTACCAAGTTCTCTATCTGAAGCATGCAGAATGAATGGCAAGGATAGAGGCGCACAAACTGCTTCCTCCATTTTGCAATTCGAGAAATTATCCATATATGTTAACCAATCTAGTGACTATCTTACTAAAGCTGCATAGTTATAACTTTTTAAAATAGGGAGGGCCAACCCCCCTTTAGAAATTGGGAGGTATAATTTTTCTAGTCTAATCCTCGGCTTCTTCCTTTTCCTTTTCCCCTCAAAGCCGTATCTTACCAATACTTCCATCATGAATGCCCACTCCACTCTGTTGAAGGCCTTCTCTGCATCCAAGGATAGCAGGAAAGCCTCCGGCAGAGCCGAGCGGTCCTCCCCATGGTTGTGATCACTGTACTTACATATTACTTGGAGTATCTTCCTTATATTCATTTCTGGGGTTCTACCCATTACAAAACCCGCCTGATCAATATGGAGTAGATTTTGAAGAATTGTTTTAAGTCTACCAGCCATTATTTTCATCAATATCTTGTAATCAAGATTCAAAAGAGATATTGGCCTATAAGAGGAAAGTTGTGTAACATATTTTCCCTCCTTTGGAAGAAGAATAATATTGGCTGACTTAAAGGGACAGTCTAGTATAAATTAGGTGTGCTAGCTGGAGGCGCTGGTTCAGCTTGTATCAGTCGTTGGTATCTTCCTTTCCTTCCTCGGTTGTATAACTCTAGGTGCAAAATAGTGGTGCTGAAATATCAGACAATACACCATACAAAGGTGAATATCTACTCATAGTGTATATTGCAGGTTACCGGCTCCTTCCCAATATGAAAAGACAATATCACAGATTGTCTTTGGTTTGTAAAGCACTTTTATTGCTCTTGAGAAAGATGTCTGGGACCGTTGAAACGCGTTGAGCCAAATAAAGACAAACTTTTTTACTGAATCTGTGATAATGTCTTTTCATATTGGGAAGGAGCCGGTAACCTGCAATATACACTGTGAGTAGATATTCACCTTTGTATGGTGTATTGTCTGATATTTCAGCACCACTATTTTGCACCTAGAGTTATACAACCGAGGAAGGAAAGGAAGATACCAACGACTGATACAAGCTGAACCAGCGCCTCCAGCTAGCACACCTGATCTATTCACACAGACCTTGGGAGAGACTGTGGGACGGCTGCGGTTCACCAGAAGGGGAAAGTATTAATACATATTATACACCTGTTTGCTAGTATAAATTAAACTTTCATTATTCAAATAGGACTTTTAATTTTAATCAACTTTCCAATTTACTTTTCTTATCAAATTTGCTTTTTTCTCTTGGTATTCTTAGTTTAAACTAAACATAGGTAGTCTCATGTGCTAATTTCTAAGCCTTTGAGGACTGCCTCTTATCACAGGCTTTTTAAATCTCTTTTCAACACAAACAGACAGAAAGTACACGTGGGCCATATAGATAACACTGTGTTCAGGCACAGGGGGTTATTTAAGATTTAGCACAAAACAATGCTAAATGCAAGACAATAGATAATAAACAGACATAGTCATGCGATAAGGGGCTGGAAGAAGGTTCCTATATACAAGGTAATCACAGAGGTAAAAAGTATATTAATATAACTGTGTTGGTTGTGCAAAACTGGGGAATGGTTAATAAAGGGATTATTTATCTTTTTAAACAATAACAATTCAATGGTAGACTGTCCGTTTAAACTGTGCAGTGATTGTTTGACTATGAATAAAGAAATGATTATATACTTCCCTCAAAGATGTTACAATGTCATCTTTAAGGCATAAGTAAAATTCTAATGGCAAGCCATCTGGCCCAGGTGCTTTCCCTTTGCTCATAGCCTTTAAGGTGTTTAATATGTCTGTCTCAGAAATAGGTGCATTGAGCTCTATTTTATCCTCTGAAATTTTTGGAAGCTTAATGTTTGTTAAGAACTTCTGGATAGTTTCTTTTTTAGGAGATTGAGAGGAATATAGATCTACAAAATACTCTTGAAATAATAATGTGATTTCTTCCACTTTATTTTGTATTTTACCCTCTGAATTAATCAAGCCTATTGTTTTCCTTTTTTTGGTTCTATTAATCAGGTTCGCTAAATATTTACTTCCTTTATTACCAAATCTATCAAAACATGCTGTACCTTTCAAGAGGGCTTTCCCCGCTGTACACTGTCAGAAAAAATGTGCAAAAATTGTACCTTTAGGGGTACAACAGCTTGTCACTGGGGCAGTACCCTCAAAGATACACCTGTTGTACCCTTTAAAATGGGTACAAATTGGTACCCTTGCAGATTCTACCTTTCAAAGGCAAATATGTATCTTTGGTGACTAGATTGGACCTCAGTCCTATGGTACCATATCGTACCCTTAAAAAATGGTGCAAATTTGGCCTTTTAAGGGTACTGCCCCAGTGACAAACCCTTTGTACCTCATGATGGCAAATTTGTACTCAACAGAGCATATTAAAAATACTGTTGCATCAAATTTATTATATAATATTCAAATATACATTCATTTAATGTGGGGTTTTTTTGAGGCAGTATTACAATAGCCATACTGCAGCTTTAAAAAAAGTTTGTATACTTAACTGTAACACTTCCAAATACTGCTGCAGAACCACCTGATTGAGCCAAGCTAAACAACCAGTTCCAAAAAGAGCTACTCAATGTGTTTTATATCACTCTTTACTAGACTTTAAAAATACCCCATTTAACTTAGGGTGACATGCCACATAAAGCATAAATATATAGAAAACATATAGAAAACAACATAAT
This sequence comes from Bombina bombina, assembly GCF_027579735.1. Lineage (NCBI taxonomy): Eukaryota > Metazoa > Chordata > Amphibia > Anura > Bombinatoridae > Bombina > Bombina bombina. The sequence continues at coordinate 941,295,999 of NC_069499.1, forward strand.
AATAAAGTATAACTCTAACAAAAAGAAGGGGGATTCGGGGAAGGGAAAAACGATAAAACTCATAACCATACATTGAATTCTCACTCTATGCAAAATATATGCAAATAAGTATATTATACCCAATACATATTTTGGTGTTAAACCTGCTACAAATAGATGGGGCTGTGTTACACATGTCAAGGAACTTCCAACCAACAGATGGCGCTATGGCCAATTACACAATGTTCATGTATGTGTATTGAGCATTTTGAAAGTTTTTTACAGTTGGACAGTACTAGTTCATGTGTGTCATATAGCTAACCATACACTCACTCCCATGTAGTTATTTAGGAGTCTGCACTGATTGGCTAAACTGCATGCCTGTCAAAAGCACTGAGATAAGGGGGCAATCTGCAGAGGCTTAGATACAAGGTAATCACAGAGGTTAAACATATATTAATATAACAGTGTTGGTTATGCAAAACTGGGGAATGGGTAATAAAGGGATTATCTATCTTTTTAAACAATAACAATTCTGGTGTAGACTATTTTTTTTGCTTTGCCCACTTCTGGCATATTACCAACAACCATTGAACATAATTATTTTGCTGTACAACATGTATGTTGCATTCATTTTGGGTGACTCACAGTTATGTGAATATGAATAATTGAGCTGTACAAATGATATGGACTTGCAGGGTTTGGCAGCCTTGAACCACCCATCCCCCTCAACCTTTTAGTCACACAAGTGATTGTACCTTTTTGGGGGGATTAAATGGTACAGACATGGACCCTTTGACAGTTGGAAACATATTTGTACCTTATTTACCGCTAAATGGTACATATTAGTTCCTTAAGGTGTAATTATGATCCATTGAGGGTACAACCACAGCAGTTGTACCCTAAGTGTTAACAAACGGACCCCAACTGTACCCTTTTTTCTGACAGTGTAGAGAGCAGACAATCCTCTCTTTCTTTTTTAGCTTTATAATAAGCTTCTCTATTTGCCTTTGTCGGAGATCTCTTCATTCTTGAATATGCTAAGGATAAAACCGTAGAAAGTTTCTCCTGACTAATTTGGGCTTCTTTCTTTATTCTAATTACATACGTTGTGATGTCTGCTTTCAACTTAGCTTTTGCTGCTTCCCAATATGTATCTATATTACCCATATAGTTTAAATGATTATACTTAAACTCCTGCCATTTTGCTTTTAGAAACTGAACAAACTTTATTGAGTTATTCAAATAACTAGGCATGAAAAATGAATTATAGTTCAGTTTATTAGGCTCCTTTATTAGAACTATAGGGGCGTGATCCAAAAGTGTAAACTCCAACATTTTTGTGTCCTCACTTTATTAATCAATGTTCCTGATATCAAGAATAAATCTAATCGAGCTAAGGTCAAGCGTGTTTTAGATAAACACGTGTACTCTAAATTATTGGGGTTTAAAGATCTCCATACATCCCTCAAGTTGTATAGATCTAATAGAGTTGAGAATATCTTTTTTTCATATTTTGTATTCCGTTTTGTATTTGTTTTCCTCTGATTACCCCCCGATTTCCCTCTATCAAGAAGATAATCTGGCGTGATATTATAATCTCCCATAATTATTGTCTCATACATTGAGAATCTATCTATGATTTTAAAAATATTCCTTCCGAAATTTCCAGTCTATTTTATTGGGACCATATATATTCCCTATAAAATAATCCCTACCTTCTATGTTTATATGTATAAAAACATACCTTCCTTCCTTATCAATTATTTTTTGCTTAATTACATAGTTCAAATTTTGGTGTAATAGAAATGCTACCCCCCTTGCCGACTTCTTATACGATGAGCTAATAACTTCGGAAACCCATCTAGCCCTGATTTTTTGATGTTCACATTCAGACAAATGCCTTTCCTGGAGGCTTATAATATCCATCTTTTTCTTACTCAAAAGGTTCACAATGGCTTTACGTTTTATCGGGGAATTGATCCCCCCACATTCCATTATAGTAGTTTAACCATTATGTTTCTTCAACAACCAGAGGAGAGAAAAAAAAAAAAAGAAGATGGTGGGGGGGGGGGGGGGGCAGAATGGGGGGAGTAAATGTAGATAAATAAACAGCTCCATAACCCTTCGCTCTATATACTTTCAGATTGTTACACATTATGAAATTACCCATATCATTATCAATCATTTGTTCTCCCAACACCTCTCAATGGCGTGTTCCTCCCTAACTCTAGGGGGGGAAAAAAAAGTGTTACCCTCATTGTGAATATCCATATTACCCCTTAAAACTTATTCCCTACTTTTCTGATGTTACTTATCCTTTTAAGTTTCTTTACTAGGTTCTTTACAAGCATTTCTCAGATTTTCTATAAACAGGATTATACATTATTCCTATAAACTCTCTGTAAGTACCTAAACAAATAGAAACATAATCATTTTAAAACAAACTCACGCACTTGTGCAAAAAAACAAAACAAAACAACCTTCCCACATCTCATTACATTGAGTGTTACCCTCATTGTGAATATCCATATTTCCCCTTAAGACTTAATCCCCTACTTTTCTGACATTACCTATCCATTTAAGTTTCTTTACCAGGTTCTTTACAAACATTTCTCAGATTTTCAATAAACAGGGTTATACATTGTTCCTATAAACTCTCTGTAAGTATCTAAACAAATAGAAACATAATTATTTTAAAACAAACTCACCCACCCCAAAGAATAGAAACCAACCTTCCCACTTCTCATTACACTAAATATTACCGTCATTGTGAATATCCATGTTTTCCCTTAAAACTTAGTCCCCTACTTTCCCAATATTTCTTATCCTTTTAGAGTTTCTTTACTAGGTATTTTACAAACATTTCTCAGATTTTTAATAAACAAAATTATACATTGTTCCTATAAACTCTCTCTAAGTATCTAAACAAATACAGTTATAATCATCTTAAGACAAACTTGTGGAGAGGAAAAAAAACAAACTTGTGGAGAGGAAAAAAAAAGAAAAAAACACCCATCTTATTACATCATGCAGTACCCTCATTGTGGATATACTTATTTCCCCTTAAAACTTAATCCCCTTCCTTTCAAGCATTTCTTTTTCCTTTTTCTTTTTTTTTCCCCCTTTAATTTCCTTGCCCAAAATACTTTACATACATTTCTCATATTTTCACTAAACAGGATTATATATTATTCCTATAAACTCTCCATTGGTGTCTAAGCAGCTGTAACGTGCTCATATAATAAACCAGCCAAGCCGCTTGTAAAAAAAAAAAAAAAAAGGATCCCCTAGGGGGGAAACGTCACTAAGAAGTGATAAGAAGCCCATCAACCAAAAAATATCTGGACTTCATTTCTCTGTCCAAAAA